>NW_010511095.1:0-3141 GCF_000687285.1 Phaethon lepturus | reverse complement strand
TGTCATTGATGAAGATATTAAACAGTACTGTCCCAATATAGACCCCTGCGGGACACCACTCATCACCAGTCTCCATCTGGACATTGAGCCATTGATCACTACTCTCTGGGTGCAACCTATGCAACCAAGTACTATCCACCCAACAGTCCCCCCATCAAATCCATATGTCTCCAATGTTGAGAGAAGGATGTTGTAGGGAACCGTGTCAAAGGCCTTACAGAAGTCCAGTGAGATGACATCCGTAACTCTTCCCTTGTCCACTGATGTGGTCACTCCACCACAGAAGGCCACTAGGTTGGCCAGGCAGGAGTTGCCCTTGGTGAAGCCCTGCTGGCTCTCTCGAATCACCTCCTTGTCCTCCATGTGCCTTAGCAGAGCTTCTAGGACGATCTGTTCCACGATCTTCCTAGGCACAGAGGTGAGACTGACAGGCTGGTAGTTCCCAGGATTCTCCTTTTGACCCTTTTTAAAAATGGATTCCCTTTTCCCAGTGTCCAGGGACTTCACCTGACTGCCAGGACTTCTCAAATATCATGGAGAGTGGCTTGGCAACTACATAAGCCAATTCCCTCAGGACTCTGGGATGTATCTCATCAGGTCCCATAGCTGTGCATGTTTGGGTTCCTCAGGTGGTCTTGACCCTGATCTTTTCTTACTGTGGGAAGGACTTTGCATCTCCAGTCCCTGTCTTGCAGTCCATTCCCTCAAGAGGTGTGGGAAGAGAGACTGCCAGTGAAGACTGAGGCAAAGAAGTGGTTGAGTACCCCAGCCTTCTCTTCATTCATTGTTTACCAGTCTGCCAGTCTTGCTCATCAAGAGGGGTACACTTTCTTTGATCTTCTTTCTCTGTAGAAGCCCTTCTTGTTATTCTCTGCATCCCTTGCCAAGTTCAGCTGCAGGCACTCCTTGGCCCTCCTGACCCCATCCCTACACAATCAGGAAGTGTCCCTGTACTCATCCCAGGATACCTATGTCTTCCCATTCCATCACTTCACGGTTAAAGCTAACAGTCAGTTCTCTTATATTATCTAATACTTTTCAGTGTCTAATTTTGCTCAACTAGAATTGTTCACGATGCTTCACCTCCAATACAAAACTGCTCTGATGTCTTTTTTCCTCCATCTTTGCTTCCAGTATCCTTTTTATCCCCCTTTTTATACCCTTCTCTGTAAAATATCCTTCCACATTGACCTTCTAGATGTCAAAAGCAATACAAAAAGCAACTACAGATGAAGCTAGTATGTTCAAATTATTTTGCTTTCTGTGGGAGTACACTGATATTCTTCCTACGCATGTTCACCTAAACTAGTAGGCAGTTATTCCTCAGCTGTCAGATATCTGAAACCATACTGAAGTCACCTCACACAGGACAAGTAGAGCTGAACAAAAGTTTTTCTATTCTATGTGAAACCTTAAAATTCTGATACTTTTGGCCATCTGAAATAAAGATAAAAAGTTTATAATTGTCAATATAGTTTGCAGAACAAAAATTGTATTTGAAGTATTAATATTGAAATATCATGATACTTCTTTTTGCATGTGTCCCACCACTTCTGCTTGCACAATTATAGCATAGTGCAACTTTGTCTTCATCTGTGATCTGGCCAGATTTCACCTCTGTTTACTTGCCACAGCCATAGGATCACATGTTACTCAGCAAAAAGGCAGGCAGAAGACAGGATCCCACTGTATCATGAAATATTTACCTTTTCCTATCCTACCTCTGTTTCTTTCTTCCAACTTCTCTGTGTATTCAATCCAAAATTTTGCATTCTTCAGGGCACTGTCTGTTTTATAACTGACTTGTGTGCTGTTAAAAAAAGTAAAAAAAAAGTAAAAATAAAAAAAATAATGCCTCACATAGCTATATAAGCTATGGAAATCATTCTGTTGAAAACAATTCCTACAACCTTTCTTTTCTGGAGCAAAGCAGTGAAGGGTCTACAGCAACTTATTCTCCCCAAGTGCCAGGATTATATATCAGTGTTAAAACCTTATCTGCTCTGCCAGCTTCCCCTACCGAGGTATACCTTTTTAAGGAGCAGGAAGTTTTATTTAACATTTACATTATTTCATTTAATTGTTTCATAAGTATCAAGGTAACAAGAGTCCCAGAGTTAGTTCACTGTGGCACGAAGCTTCCTTGGACCTCAACTCGTAAGATGTAGATGATACTGGATCGCTGCAGCTACATGCTACCTTTGTAAAGGAGAATATCAGCTCTCCATTCTCTAGTGTTATTCTCTCTTCTCTCTTACCTCCAAAAGTCACCATTTATAGAAGGACTAGCCATCTTATTCTCCTGTCCAGTAGGCAGAGAAAACACCCTTTAAAAAGAAATGTAACTTCTCTAACCTAAAGTGAGCCATCTGTAATGTGGATGTCTACATCTGAATGAGTTACTTCAGGTTCTTTCATAGACATTGGAAAGAAACTGGCAACGACAGGGTGTGAGATTCATCTTTTTCAGACATCTATCTGCATCACTGACTAATACTTGTTTTTCCCCACTGGTTGTGAAGGGAATTAATAAGGTTAGTTCAGACAGACTCTATGTTGGAAATATTTACAGCGGGACAACATAGAACTACTCAAAACAACAAAGTTTTCCTACTTTAACAAGAAAATGTTGAGTCATAAAGAATAAAAATTAAATTCTGAATCTATGTTGGATTCAGAACATGTTGGGTTGACTTTTACTGCTGGGATAGCAGATTTCAGTTATGTTATTTCTGAGTTATAGCAACAGCCACAAAATCAGGGTCAAGTCTTAGATTCCCTTACCGTATCCAACAGCTATTGACTGATTTCATTAGGTTGGCCACTCTGAAGAGATTAAAGTTGGCAGCAGAAGCCAAACCGTAGCAGGGTTTGCTGAGAATTTTCTAGTAGGTTTAGAATAAAATAAAAAATACATCACAGGTGAAGATAAAGGTGATTTGGATAAATTAAATACTTGGAGTTGTCACAGAATCACAGAATGGTAGGGGTTGGAAGGGACCTTTGAAGATCAGCTGGTCGAAGCCCCCTGCCAAGGCAGGATCACCCAGGGCACGTTGCACAGGAACGCATCCAGTAAGGTTTTGAAGGTCTCCAAAGAAGGAGACTCAACAACCTCTCTGGGCAGTCTGTTCCAGTGCT
>NW_010511094.1:159797-163988 GCF_000687285.1 Phaethon lepturus | reverse complement strand
CGCGCCGCCGCTAGGGGGCTTTGTAAGCGTCGCGTGCCCGCCGCGCGGCCCAGGCCGACTTCATCCCTCCCTCTTCACTAGGTGCTTAACGTAAATAGCGCTGGGTTTGGCCTAAGCTTCCCCTTGTTTTTGAAGTGCTCCACCGCACTCGGAACTATAAGAAAAAGTTTAGTTTCAGGTAGGCCCAGTAACACTGGGAATTCTCTATTAGGACTGTCAAGATTTTGTTGCTTGTTTGTTTTTTCCTGCATCTGTGTTATTTCTAACTTGAGGGGTGCACAATACCCTAATCGTTTGCTGTTTTTTTTTTTTCTTTTTTCCCCTGAGAATTTTTACCCTAAAGGTCAGTGTAAGTGAGCTGGAATGTTCTTGGCTTTTTCCATCAGTTTTAAAAAGTACTTTTAAGGGTGTTACATTTTGCAGACTATTGTTTGAACTTTCTCATTGCTTCCTTATATATATGGATTTTAATGAACTATTTCAAGAAAAATGTGTTCAAGATTCCTCGTGGGAAGATCTGAAGCAATTGAAGTTGTTTTGAATTTGAGTATTAACTGTGCTTTTCTAGTCACTAACACCTATTGGAAGCAGAAATAATTAATCTGTGGCTAGTTCTGCGCATAATGTTTTGTGGTACATTAGAGTTGTTTCTTTGGCTTTGAGTTAAAATTCCCACGCATTTTTGCAGTTCTGCATCAGTTGACATACAAGCACAACAGAAGAATGTTTGCATTTTAAAAAGTAAAACCAATACCTGCATGCACAATTTTGGAAATATGTATATTGTTGGATCTTGGCATTAATTTAGTTTAGTTGGCTAATTATTTTGCAGAATATTATTTGCTGCTTACATATGGCTTTTCACTTGCTCATTTCATAATTTAAAAAAGAAGTAGATAACTGGTGTTCTCATTTTACACAGGTAAAAATGACACCTGTGGCTTGTACAAGGTCAAACAACAAACTGCTGTTTGAATTAAGTCTCAGAACTTACGATGTTGTGTCCTGGATTCTGTACTGCAGTTCCTCATCAAGCAAAATAACATGAAATGATCCATATATGTGGATCAGTGACATTTGTTGAAGTAGCTGCTGTCGAGCTGTAAATTTTTCTTTTTGCAGGAAATGCATTTTAGGCCCTTTTCAGTCTTTCCTTTGATCCCTCTTTCCTAATCTGCTTCTTTTTCTTTCTTCTACTTTTGTCAGTTCTTTCTTGGATCCCCTTTGTAAAATTACTGAAGAGGTAGACTTGCACTAAGAAGCTTCTCTGAGCAGTATGCATTTCTTTAGTAGGAGCTTCTCCTCTGCAAAAAAAGTTAAGAATTTGTTTTTCCTCTAAACTTGCACTATTTCCTTCGCTGTTAAAATATAGGCTTTGAACCTATATTGAATGCTCTCAGATTTTCAGAAATCAGTAGATAAGTAACTTGAGAGGCCCAAGCTCAGACTAGTGCAGTGCTGATAATTTGAACCTTTGCAGCTTACCTGTTTATTGTACCTTGATTTAATTTGTGTAGGTTGTTTTTTGTTTGGTTGTTTTTTTGTGAACAGCAATGATGATAATAGATGCCACCTGGAATGTTAGATTTCAGCTAAAGAATGATGTTTGGTTTTGAATTTAGAAATAAAGTTTAGGCCTTGATTTAATTTTGGGTAATAAATACACTGGTGGTCTTCAGGGAATTGTTGTAAATAATATATTAATGTTGTTATAAAAGGAGAAATTTAGTAAACTTAGCAAGAACTAAGAGCTTTGAAGTTCGGTTTTTGAACAGAGTTTTGCATTGATTTCTAACATGAAATTGGGCAGACATTTTTTTTCTCTTTTTATAAATTGATTACTTTGCTTTTGTATGCACAGAATTATCTAGGCTACATGACTCCTTTAGGGATGGTAGTTGGCCATCATACTAACTGAATGTGAAATGAACAGTGGTTGGGGTAATCCATTCTCATCCTTCATTTACCTAGCATGACCAATCACCATACTACTTACTGTGATTCAAAGGGAATACAGTTTAACACTGTGGAAGACATTTCAAGGCATTGTCCTTTTCTGTCTTGTTATTGCTTGATTGAGCTTATTTCCTGATGAGCAATCTGAATCTTTTTTTTTTCCTAGTGTTGGCTGGTACTTGCAGAATTTTACCCGGGAGCATTGTATTTATCCTTTTTATAAATAAGATTTCAAGTACGGTTACTTAATTAAGATTACTAGCACTTGTAAAGGCAAGAATATTGGCATGTTAGTAAAGAAGGAGAGGACACATTAAGTGGCTGGGACCTCAACAGACTTTGGTGAACTGAAATTGATATAGGTGACATTGGTATACTCCATATCTGATTTAGTTTTTAGAAAGGATTTTGATTTGAAGAGAAGATTTCTTATACTTGTTTGAGTGAGAGAGATACCTCTTGGGAAATACTGAATGAGAAGTAACAACATTACCTTAAGCTATATCAACATAAGTGGTTTTTTTTTTGTGTGTTTTTGTTTTGTTTTGTTTTTTTACTGGTTCTTGAAGTGAAAGTGGTTGAATTGTTATTCTGGTATGTTTTGGGTAGAGCTGTAATTACTGATGTGCTGGTACATCTTGGAATTCAGATACCTTACTAAATATTTTCCAATGCTAAGTTTTGGTTCTCAAAAAGTTTGAAGTGAGGGATGACTCGATATAAAAACTTACTGTCGGCAGTAACCTGAATCCAGAGCTGTAACTTCCTTGGAATCATGGTCTTTGATATTTGAAAGTGCTATGCATTCCAAAGTTGTCCTACAAACCATTTCACTGATACAAAATGTATTTGAATTTACTTTGTGATCTGCTGTAGAGGTCACAGTAACTTTCGGTTTGTGTATTCATATACCCTGCAAAGCAGACTAGACTGTCATGGCCCTTTTTTTGTGTGCTTTTCTTTCTTGGCCACCTAATTTAAAAACACTATCACAAGACCATGGTAATTGAAACTAGCCCTGAAAAGTACTGCTCCATAAACTGTTGCATCTAGACAGCATTACAGAGTGAGTAAAGGACTGTGGGAAAACACTCCTTACTTTCCCTGTTGGCATTGTTTGCAGCTGCTTAAATTGTTGTGGTCATGCGCAATTTTGTAGAGTCTTTCAGACAACATTTCTGCTTCAGCCTTGTTAGGTCTGCAGATGGTAAACATTTTTAGGTTCAGAAAGCAATTTCAGGAGGTGTTCAGAAATACTCAGAGTATTTATCTATAAGTGATTTTCTTGGCTAGGGACCCATCTACAAGTTCCTGTGCAGCCACAGTTACTAAATAATTATAGGTGATTAACTATTTTAGTATTTATTAGTTGCTAATAATACAGCATTCTATGCTAATGTTTAGAATTCAGCTTGGAAGACTTTGAGACATGTATTTGAAAATAGGGCCTTCTCTGGCCTCTTAATGCTGATTGCTGATCTTGTGGGGATCTGTCTGTGAGCTTTCTTTTCTGTCAGTGTGCATTGCAAAATGGCTCGTGTCCCCTGCCCCCAAGCCCCAGACGCAGTCTTGCAGGCAGAGACAATTTTCTCTCAATTTGAAGAAGAGGATGTGGAAGAGCAGACAGAGTCACATAGCCTGTTTCCTCGCTTGCAACTATATGCTCTGCTTACCTAGCTGTGGACATAGAGCAGTGCCACAGCTAGGAGGTAGGGACAGGGAGCGTGACTTACCTCCTTTCTTGTCTTTCAAGGAATAGAGTTTAGCTTTGCATCTGGGCCAGGCTTAGTGCAGGACTGATAGCCTGCTGCCTAATGATTTTGATGGTGTTTGGTGCCACAAGTTGAGAATTGCAGTATTATTGTGGTACTGGTGGTATTGGTATATTGCTTATCACTATTGCTGAACCCTTTTTGTCCAAAAGAAAGTTTACTAAAGCTTAGACTTTTTCAATTAGCTATACTATTCCCAAAGCAAAGTGGAATTACTGAGAATATAATCATAAGTAACAAAACAAGAAAAAGCTCTGCCATACCTTCTTGATGTTGTGTTTAGCACATGTACAGCATGGTGCTGCATCCTGCTTAAAAATGATACCTTTCCTTAGTTAAAAGTGGCTTACATCATGATCCAGTGCAGGTGCCTCAAGTTGCCTTCCTTTTCTACATCTTAATATATGTATCACTGTCCTGATCTTCAAAGTCTGTGTTTTGTGTGGCTGCAAACTGAAGAAGT
>NW_010511094.1:123679-159766 GCF_000687285.1 Phaethon lepturus | reverse complement strand
TTTTTCATTTTTTTCGAGCACCATCCCTGCCATAAAATCAACACTTATCAAGGTTTTACTAAAAATTTTTATCCTACTTGAGAATTCACAATTGTCAAATATAGTTATGCTTTCAATTTCTGATTTGTCACAATTTGTGAGACCTTTTAATATAGAAGTAAAAGGGTTTTGAGGTAGACTGTGTTGTTTTTTTGTAGTAATAAAATGTATATACATGTATTTAGACATACATTCATTTTATATATTTTGTTCTTACTGACTATACGGACTTCATCTTACAAAACCATGTTCTAGATATTTTACAATTTTAAATTCTTCAACAAATGATTAGCAATTTTTGTATCTCACACTTCGTGTGTTATCTGAGACACTATATTAATTTTTTTTTCAGAAGAGGGGTCTGCAGCCTAGGTATTGTTAAAATACCAAGTTGAACTTATGAAATCACAATCACTTAAGAAGAATTATGCCCTCTCTGTCCCAAGTATTAATAGCTGTGCTTACAGGATTTAAACCCTCTAAGTTCAGAGGAAGACCATCCTGAGCTCCGAGTTCTGTTTGTAGGTTTAAAAAGAGGAAAACAATCTTCATGCATAGGTGAACTGTTGTACCTTCTCTGATTGCTACTTCTCCTTTCATAATTTGAAATTATTAACAGATCTTACTTTTTGTTTTCAGATCCCTCAGGGAAGGACTTACTGAAGGACACCGTTTAAATGTGTGACATTACTGCAGGAAGATCACAGCAGGGTAATCATCTTGCTCTGCACCTTGTTATCCTAAGGGTAAGTTTGGGCTTTAGGTCTTCATAATCTTGTGTTTAAGGGGGGAGGTGGGTGAATAAGTAGCAGATAATACACCTTGTTTTCTTCATACCTGCTGGCAGTCTGAAAGCCTGTAGAGACAAGGTCCTATAGTGCGACTGTAGAAGGTCAGAGATTCTTCCTGCAGTGATGTCATACACCTCGTGTCTTCTGTAGTTCTTCATAATTTTTCTTTTTGAACACAGAAACACTCCATTATTTTCAATCTGAAGACTGAAATTAGTTGGGGATATCAAACAACCCCTCCTTTGAATTCGTAAAAAAGATGAAAGCTGGGGGGGGGGGGCAATGAATTGTATTGTTTTCAGTTTGTTATAACAGAATTAGGCATATTGAAGTAAGATAATTGAACTAATTTAACATGAATTTGCAGTGTGTATATTTTAAAACTGTACAAAACTATAAAATATCTTTAAATTAGTGTTATACTGAAAAGAAAAATCTTCCATTTTGGGAGAAATTTAATAATGATTACGTATTAAATGTGAAGCCATTATGATGTCAGGTTTTTATCATGTTTATTACTAAATTAACACAGATGTTATTCTGTGACTTTGCTTTGTACAATCAGTGCAGAGTAGAAACTATAAAAAACAAAAAGAAAACCACACTAGTTTTCACTATCTTTAGTGATTCAACTCCCACTATGGTGAAAATCTTTCATGACGGAAATTTTGTGAGACACTTTGTTTTCTCTTTGCCAGTGTCCCATTTCACCTTACGCTTTGTATTTACTCACTTAAAAATGTATTGATTGGACAAAATATTGCTGGAGGAAGAAGAACCTTTGCTATGTGAGGATGTAGAGTTTCTGCAAGTATTGATTGTTTCTTGTGAGCTAGTTGCAGATTGAGAGCATTTTCCTGATTAAATGAAATAATCCCCTGGATGAAGATTTTTGTGTTCTAGTTTAGTCCTGTATTGTGCTGTGGTAAACAGAGAACATTTTAGAGTGGAAGTGCTGACTAAACTTCTTATTCTGATAGTTTGAATGATGCTACTATGATAAGCTTTGCTTTAGAAAGAAAATACTGGGTTTATTTGTAGTGATATAAACACTGCTTGTGAAGGTTTTACTTTTGCTAAGTATTTTTACTCCCAGAGCCATTTTCTGTTATCTATAAAGCCTGTGTTTTAAGAATATAAAGAACACAGTGGGAACGGTAAAAAGCAAAAATTAAAATACAAACTGATTAAACAAAAAAAGAAAAATAATTCCTAAATCATGGCATAAAAATTTCAGTTCTTGCAATATAAAAACTCTCAAGTATAAAAATTAGACTGAGTTTACTTTCCTTTTCATTTTGTAATGAAATTGATACTTTGTTATAAAAAAGATACTTTCCTTGACTGTGATTTCTGTAACTGAGCGCTAGTTTTATATATCTCTGTTTTATTTTACGTTTTGGCCAATGAATTTCATTACAAATGTTGTTACATAGTGTGTTTCTGATCAGAATGTCAATTTTCTATTTCTAGGTGTTAGTAAGTCGGAGAGCTCTGTTGGCTAGGCATTGCTTTTGTATAAGATATTAAAGGTTTCAATATCTTTATCTCTGGTTGCAACTTTTAGTTATACAAATACTTCTCTTACTCAGATATGTTTTAGCAGTCATGAAGTACAAGTATTAAAGCAGATTTTGAGAGCTTTTTGGGTGACAGATCCTACACATATATTTTTTTTTTTTAACTAAAGTACTACAGTACCATTCTCAACAAATTGTTGCTAAGAATGACAAAAGAATAACAAATAAAGCTGAGGTATTGAGACTTCAGTATTGATGCTTAAAATTCTCCTTCATATAAGGGCTATTTACAGGTTTGTTTACATACATATATGTTGTTATTTTGCACTCCACAAATGTAAACCCAAGTGTATTAAGTACAGTAGTCTGTACCTTTCATTTATTGTGCCATGTGATAGCTTACTTTTCTTATTTTCTTAATAAAAAGAATTTTTATCAAAATATTTTCACAAAATTATAGAACAGTGTAGGGAGTACCTCTGGATGACCTCTGGAGTTCATCTTGTCCAGTCTCTCTGGTCAAGCAGGGTCACCTAGAGCAGGTTGCCCAGGACCATGTCCAGGCAGCTTTTGAATATCTCCAATGAGGGAGCCTTCACAACCTCTCTGGGCACCCTTGTACTGGTGCTCAGTCACCCTCACATGTTTGTATGGCACCTTCTGTGTTTCAGTCTGTGCCTGTTGTGTCTTGTCCTGTCACTGGACACCACTGGAAAGAGTCTGGCTCTGCCGCCTTTGCACCCTTCCTCAAATATTTGTACATATTGATGAGATCCCCCTGAGCCCTCTCTTCTCCAGACTAAACAGTCCCAGCCCTACCAGCCTTTCCTTATATGACAGATGCTTTAGTCCCTTAATCAGCTTACTGGCCCTTTGCTGGACTGTCTCCAGTAGCTCTATCTTCCTTCTACTGTAGTAGAACTGGACACAGCGCATCAGGTGCGGCCACACCAGTGCTACATAAAGAGGGAGGATCACCTACTTTGACCTGCTGGCAATACTTTGTCTAATGCTGCACAGGACACCGTTAGCCTTGTTTACTGCAAGTGTGCATTGCTGGCTCATGTTCAGCTTGCTGTCCACTGGGATCCCCAGGTCCTTTTCTGCAAAGCTACTTTCCAGCCAGTTGGCTCCCAGCGTATACTGGTACATGGGGTTATTCTTCCCTGGATGCAGCACTTTGCAGGGCACGAGGTTCTTGTCAGCCTGTGTCTTTAGCCTGTCGAGGTCTCCCTGAATGGTAGCATATCCCTCTGGTGTATCAGCAACCAGCAACTCCTCCCAATTTTGTCATCAGCAAACTTGCTGAGGGTACACTCTGCCCCATCATTTCAAGTCATTAATGAAGATGCTGAACAGTATTGGATGCAGTATTGGCCCCTGGAGTACATGGCTAGTTACTGGCCCCCAACTAGATTTCATGCCATGGATCACAACCTGCTGGGTGCAGTCATTCAGCCACTCAATTTTTTATGTTTTCCTCATAATATAATTGTTTCTAAAACAGTAAATAGCTTGCCATTTGCAGTATATATGTAAGCAAAGTCTTCTGATTAACTGACATTTAGTGGTAATCATTGTACTTGATGACCATTTCAATAAAGCCACTGGAAACTTGTAATAATTCTGTGGAAGTTTGAGTGTAGATATAGTAGGGTTTTTTTATAGTTATTAAAAGTTTTTGGTTTTTTTCCTAGAGACTGAAGGAATGATACTACATTAAGGAATGAACTTAAAATTCAGGCATAAGTCTTATTTTTCTGTACCTAGTATCTGTAGGACAATGTTTGTATCTTTCTGTAGAGTTCAGGTTAGAAATATCTCCTTAAAAGCAGTTTACTTTTAGTATACAAATAAAGTAGTTTACTTTTGCAAATAGGTAGTGACTGAGCCACATTGCCAACTTCCTGGTTTTACAGCTTCTTATTTTGAAAGTTTCATTACTGAAACCTAAAGCCAAACCTACAAATGCACACAAAAGCAGTGTTATTCAGGCAGGTAAGCATGCTATCTAGTGGAAGTATGAGCGTGAGGAGAAATATGTGTATGTGAATATTGGGTTGGTTTTAGAGTTTTTGTGTGGTATTTATCATAGTGGAAAATGCTTTCGAGAGCTTAGGTGCCCATAAGTTCTGAAGGAAGACAGTAAGTTGGGTTTTTGTGTATAGTGTTTTTTTGTTTTGTTTTGTTTTTTTTAGAAGTATGCTGATCACCTATCAAACTAAGTGATGAGCTATTATTGAACTGTGCCTGAAGCCTGTTTGTTTTAAAATTTATAATACCAGTAGCATTAACATGAAAGAATTATGAGTTTAAGAACTTATTTAAAGTAGTGATGAAAATTTTGTGTACATAGAAAACAATTTCAGGGTGAGCAAGCAAAAGTGCTTTTTAAAATCTCTTCTTTCATGAGTATTAGAAGAAATACCTGCAGTCTGTAAATTTTTTTTTTCCTGCTTTGTTTTCTTTAGGAAGATGATGCTCGTCATCCTAGTTATCTGAGGTTCTCTCAATGACAAGCTAAAGCAAGAGCAACTGAAAGCTATTTCTGGAACCCTGGATATACAACTTAAATTTGTAGGAACCTTTCCAGAATGAAAACCACGTACAGTTACCTTGATAATTGCAAAAGGATGAGAGGAAAGTTATGATGGCAAAAAACAAAGAGCCACGTCCCCCATCTTATGCGGTTAGTGTTGTTGGACTGTCTGGAACTGAAAAGGATAAAGGTAATTGTGGAGTTGGAAAGTCGTGTTTGTGCAATAGATTCGTTCGTTCAAAAGCAGATGAATATTATCCTGAGCATACCTCTGTGCTTAGCACAATTGACTTTGGAGGAAGAGTTGTTAACAATGATCACTTTTTGTACTGGGGTGACGTAACACAAAGTGGTGAGGATGGAATTGAGTGCAGAATTCATGTGATTGAACAGACTGAGTTCATTGATGATCAGACTTTCTTGCCTCATCGGAGTACGAATTTACAACCATATATAAAACGTGCAGCTGCCTCCAAACTGCAGTCAGCAGAAAAATTAATGTACATTTGCACAGATCAGCTAGGCTTGGAGCAAGACTTTGAGCAAAAACAAATGCCTGAAGGGAAATTAAACATAGATGGTTTTTTATTGTGCATTGACGTGAGCCAAGGATGCAATAGGAAGTTTGATGATCAACTTAAATTTGTGAATAATCTCTATATCCAGCTCTCAAAATCTAAAAAACCCATAATAATAGCAGCAACGAAATGTGATGAATGTGTGGATCATTATCTGCGAGAGGTTCAGGCCTTTGCTTCTAATAAGAAGAACCTTGTGGTAGTGGAAACATCGGCAAGATTCAATGTCAATATTGAAACATGTTTTACTGCACTGGTACAAATGATGGATAAAACTCGTGGTAAACCTAAAATAATCCCCTATCTGGATGCCTATAAAACTCAAAGACAATTAGTTGTTACAGCAACAGATAAGTTTGAAAAACTCGTGCAAACTGTGAGAGACTATCATGCAACTTGGAAGACTGTTAGTAATAAACTGAAAAACCACCCTGATTACGAAGAGTATATAAATTTGGAAGGAACAAAAAAGGCCAAAAATACGTTTTCAAAACACATAGAGCAGCTTAAACAGGAACATATTAGAAAAAGAAAAGAAGAATACATTAATGCATTGCCAAGAGCTCTTAATAGTCTTCTGTCAAATCTTGATGAGATTGAACACTTGAGCTGGTCAGAAGCCTTGAAGTTAATGGAGAAAAGGCCTGACTTCCAGTCTTGTTTTGTAGTGCTTGAAAAAACACCCTGGGATGAAACTGACCATATAGATAAAGTGAATGACAGGAGGATTCCATTTGACCTTCTCACCACACTAGAGGCAGAAAAAGTTTATCAAAACCATGTGCAGCATCTTATATCTGAAAAAAGGAGGGTTGAAATGAAGGAGAAATTCAAAAAAACTCTTGAGAAAATCCAGTTCATTACACCCGGACAGCCATGGGAAGAAGTTTTATGTTTTGTAGTGGAGGATGAAGCATTCAAATACATCACTGATGCAGACAGTAAGGAAGTGTATGGTAGGCATCAGAGGGAGATTGTTGAAAAAGCCAAAGAGGAGTTTCAGGAAATGCTTTTTGAACATTCAGAGCTGTTTTATGACCTGGATCTTAATGCAACACCAAGTTCGGATAAAATGAGTGAAATTCATGCAGTTCTGAGTGAAGAACCTAGATACAAAGCTTTACAGAAACTTGCACCTGATAGAGAATCTCTTCTGCTTAAACACATAGGATTTGTTTATCACCCAACTAAAGAAACTTGTCTCAGTGGCCAAAATTGCACGGACATTAAAGTAGAGCAGTTACTTGCCAGCAGTCTTCTGCAACTAGACCATGGCCGCTCAAATTTATACCACGATAGTGCCAACATTGATAAAGTCAATCTTTTCATTCTGGGCAAAGATGGCCTTGCACAAGAATTGGCAAATGAAATTCGGACACAATCCACTGATGATGAATATGCATTAGATGGAAAAATATATGAACTAGATCTTAGGCCAGTTGATGCAAAATCACCATACCTGTTGACTCAGTTGTGGACCTCAACCTTCAAACCACATGGGTGTTTCTGTGTGTTTAACTCTATTGAATCACTGAATTTTATTGGGGAGTGCATTGCAAAAATAAGGGCTGAAGCATCTCAAATAAGGAGAGATAAGTATATGGCCAATCTTCCATTTACATTAATACTGGCTAACCAGAGGGACAGTGTTAGCAAGAATCTACCTATTCTGAGACATCAGGGACAGCAATTGGCCAACAAATTACAATGTCCTTTTGTAGATGTGCCTGCTGGTACATATCCACGCAAATTTAATGAGACCCAAATAAAACAAGCTCTGAGGGGAGTACTGGAAGCAGTTAAACACAATTTTGATGTTGTAAGTCCAGTTCCCACCATTAAAGATCTGTCAGAAGCTGACTTAAGGATTGTCATGTGTGCCATGTGTGGTGATCCGTTTAGCGTGGATCTTATTCTTTCACCCTTCCTTGACTCTCACTCCTGTAGTGCTGCTCAGGCTGGCCAGAATAATTCTTTGATGCTTGATAAAATCATAGGTGAAAAGAGGCGTCGAATACAGATAACTATATTATCATATCATTCTTCAATTGGTGTAAGGAAAGATGAACTTGTTCACGGATATATACTAGTCTATTCTGCGAAGCGGAAGGCATCCATGGGAATGCTTCGGGCATTTCTTTCTGAAGTTCAGGATACGATTCCTGTCCAGTTAGTGGCTGTTACTGATAGCCAGGCAGACTTCTTTGAGAATGAAGCTATCAAGGAACTCATGACTGAAGGAGAACACATAGCAACAGAGATTACTGCTAAGTTTACAGCTTTATATTCATTATCTCAATATCATCGTCAAACTGAGGTTTTCACATTGTTCTTCAGTGACGTATTAGAGAAGAAAAACATGATTGAAAGTTCTTATATGTCAGACAGCACAAGGGAAATGACGCATGCAAGCGAAGACGTTTTTCCAAGATCTCCCAGAGGAGGTTCCCTTGACTATAATTATCCAGATTCAGAGGATGATACTGAAGGACCGCCACCTTACAGTCCGATTGGTGATGATGTACGGTTACTTCCAGCACCTAGTGACCGTTCAAAGTACCGATTGGACTTGGAAGGGAATGAGTATCCTATTCACAGTACACCACTCAATTGTCATGACCATGAACGCAACCATAAAGTGCCTCCTCCAATAAAACCGAAACCACTTGTTCCAAGAACAAATGTGAAAAAACTGGATCCTAACCTCCTGAAAACAATTGAAGCAGGTATTGGCAAAAACCCCAGGAAACAACCTTGTCGAGTACCTGTGGCACCACCAGAAGATATAGACCAATCTGACAACTACGCTGAGCCTGTTGACACTATTTTCAAACATAAAGGCTTTGCAGATGATATCTATGCGGTTCCAGATGATAGCCAGAATCGTATTATTAAAGTTCGAAATTCAATTGTTTTAAATACCCAAGGTGAGGAAGAAAATGGGTTTTCTGATAGAATATCCAAAAGTCATGGGGAAAGAAGACCTTCAAAATACAAGTATAAGTCTAAGACTCTGTTCAGCAAGGCTAAGTCTTACTATAGGAGAACACATTCAGATGCAAGTGATGATGAGGCTTTCACCACCTCTAAAACTAAAAGAAAAGGAAGACATCGTGGAAGTGAAGAAGACCCACTTCTTTCACCTGTCGAAACATGGAAGGGTGGCATAGATAACCCTGCTATTACATCGGATCAAGAATTGGATGATAAAAAAATGAAAAAGAAAACCCACAAAGTAAAAGAAGACAAGAAGGTAGGTCAATTGATTTAAATTTTATTTACAACTTCTGGCCCATTGTAAGAAGGGAAGAGTCAAAATATGCAAGAGTTGCACCCTGTTTTGGAACAGGTGCTTTAAAATTTCGGTGTAGCATTGTTTGATTTTTGCCGAGGTTTCTGCTTAACTTGCTCTGAACTGGCAAACCTGAGGGAGTGAGATGGTTTGCCTACCTAATCAGCTGTTCAATAAGTTTCAGTTTGTTTCACCTCTGTTTGTACATATTCAGTCTCTCTTCCATATGATTAAGTGAAAAAAAAAAAAAAAGCTGCTTTATGACTTCTTGGGTAGAACTGGTTCTTGCAGTTCTTGCAGTTCTGGCTGTTGGAATGAAGTTTAGGGCTGGTGAATGAAAGGGGTGGTTTCATTTTAATTCTCAGTTGTCTACCTGGAACGCAGGTTCCAGAACAAGAGCACGAAAAGGAAACTTTTTATAGTGGTTTTACTGACTGCTGCATTTTCCTAGTGTGGGCAAGCAAGTAATTAAGTTGAAAGCTGTGTACCTGTACAATTTTCTATTCAAACAAAATAAAGGGAACAAAATGCCTGCCCAGTGTGGGTTTCCAAATAATAATGTGACATTCTACTTGAAAAATGTCTGTACTTTATTTTGATCTTTATGCTTCGAAGTTACTTATTTTTGACTTACTGTTTTAAAAATTATTATATCAAAGTAGTGTTGTGGTATAGGTACTGGATGTATGCTCTTTATAGTTTAGATTTTAATTTTAGGCTAGCAATGATTGTCTTGCATATGGCTTTTGTTTAACATTAAATCAGGAGTGTTACTGGTCAGTTAGATATTACCTTTCTTGTCTCAAAATAAATCAACCTTTTTGATATTGTCTTTTGTTGAACTTAGCTTTATTGTCTTTTTAGCTTAAATCTGACAGTACTTGAATAGCATTTAAAAATGTTTTGTTCAAGTAGCCCATAGTTACATTTTACTAATGGATTAAATTCTGAATTGCACTTCCTAGTATGCAGCTGTGATTTGAATTACACATGACTGATTTAAAGGGCACTAAATTTTCTTAAGGCTTACTCATAAGCGTAGATAGTGATGTCTTGTGGGTATAAAATCATGTGGTTAATACTTTGAAGTTATTCTTTTAGGGAAACTTAAATGTTTTTGAAAACAATAATGTTTATACTTTTGACTGAAATCTGCTACATAGAAATTGAAATGTAGTATTCATAATCCTTCTACTGTGTCAGCTCTGTTGAGTTGACAGAAGTTCCTCTGAGTTGGATATTTATATTTAAACTGTGTAGACCTAGTATAGTGGTATCTTCTCTTCTGACACTGTGTCAGGAAACCCCCTGGTATCTTTACCAAAGCCTCCGCTTTTGGCTTTGACCTGTTGAGAGGCAGAAGTTTCAGGCTCTTCTGTTCTAAATTTTTGTAGTGGTTAAGTCTCTTGAAGAGTACAAGAGCTGTTTCAGGCTTTCTTTAATGTATCTCTTGGGTTTGTTGGTGGTTTTAGGGTCTTGGGTGTTGGTTTTTTTTAGCTTGCAAGTTGTCGTCCAGGGTTGATACTTCCAAATTAGTCAGAGAAGGCTTCTAATAGTAGAAGTACAAATTATTGTAATGATGGAGAAAGCGAATTTAACTTGATAGCTAATATGTTTGCAAGCATTCAAAATATCTAAGGATGTTGAGTGCTTAGTGCTTTTGCTAAGTAGTGACTTCGTGTGTTGACTTGCATTATGTTGAAGTGAGAGTAGTTCCAGTTCATGTGATGAGTCATTCTATATTGTATTATACTCCTTTGTTTTTTTTAACTCTTGCTTTTTTTTTGCGAGAGAGATGTAGGTGTTTTAGTTTTGGAACTTACCATGTTTTCCTGTGTTGTTTTAGATGAGCAGCTATCAGTATTTAATTATAAAAACTCAAAAATTATTCAAATGGTATTTTCCTTGTTGAGTGTTATTTGATCCATGTAGGGGATGTTAGTCACCATTATTTACAGATTACTGCGGGGTTTTTTGTGATAATTTTGAACATGAAAGGGATAAATTAAACTTTTGTACTCCTTTCTGAATATTTCTTAAAACTCTTACTGATACTTTTTCTAAATTGTTTAGCTGAACATAAAGGGAATCCAAGATACAGATGGAACTATTCTTGCTATAATTATAGTGATTCTGAAATACAGAAATCTTATGAACAAAATGAATTCGGAAAAACTCAACCTTGGAAGTCTGAGGTCCTCATTGTCACTGCCGAAGATTACAACTTGATCTTTTTTTTAAAAAATGTATTGTCATATTAAATCAGGTTTGTAGTATGCTGTTGCTTTTTAAAGCCCAAATAAGATGTAACATTCTTGATACACTTTTCACCTTTGTTGGTTTGAGGAGTTTGCTATGTGGTACTTCTGGGTGGGTTTCTTGTAAGGTGTTGCAGAAAGCTCCTATGCACTGTCATTTGTGGTTTATGCACTTCAGTTTTCAGTTACGCAAAGCAGGTTTCATCTAGAGACAGAATATGCCTATGCAGAATTTTACATTTAGAATGTTTTAAAAAACTACATTGGGGGGTGTGTTGGTTTTGGGTTTGTCTTGTTATTTAAAGATAATGTGTTTCAAGAAAGAGACATAACCTTGCTGAACGATGCTCATTCTGTCCTGATGCTTTCAGACCCCAGTCTCCCTACTTGCAGGATGAAATCATATAAAGGTATGGGCACTAGGACAGTTATAGGGTGGCAGGGGATGGGTGTAGGGTGATTGTAGGATTCAGGTAAAAAATTGAAGGGAAGAGGGCAAGAACTGGATGGGTAGGAAGGAGGAGGAGAGTTTTGGCAAACAATAGAATAGGAAAAACAACAGTTCCTTTTTACAACCCTGAAGTTAACAGCTGTAGTTTGATCTGCTAACACACATGTAGCAAACTTTTTAAAAATTCAATTGTGAACACATGTTATTAAAGGCAGAAGTAAATACTCAGAATTTTTCTACTTGTTGCTATTTGGAAGCATAAATTAAAATGTTTTACCGTGGGCAGCATAGCAATGAGAAATCTGTGGCAAGCAGGTAGTGTTACTTGCAAGGTCCTCTAACATTTCTTACTGCCAAAGGAAATTAAACAGTTTAAAATGGAGACCAGTTCAGTAAGTGTGCTTTGGTCTGAATTACTTGCCCATTATTGTTGTCCCTAGCACCCTGTTTGTGTTCTCAGATCTTGTTTCTATATACTGGTAGTCAGAACTGCAAGAACCATCCTTGAGCTCGGTTTCCAATTATCAAAGAAATAATTCCTCTGAAAACTTCTATCCCCTCATTCTTACTATTCTGTAAAACTCCTCCAGAACTTCTGTTTCTTCTATATTGGTGAGGAATCGTTTTATGTAAAATTTCCAGTTTTTACCTTTCCTGTGGTAACCTTTCTCCTGAAATGTTCTTTCCTTTTGTGATGTCTGTCACCCCCAAACAGGTGAACAGAATATGGCTGCTTCTTGACCTGAGTTTTATAATTCCCTCTAAATATAAGCTTTTGAATGAGGATGACTGAAACAATGTATAATATTGCAAAGAATGTTGTAGCAGCACAGCATAGAATCTTAATATTTGTTGATCTGTACTAGAAATGACTACCTGACACAATTGTGTGATCGCATCCAACTTTTTCTTAGCTGCAGTTATTGTCACTTTAGGAACCTTTGGCCTATTCTTGTCCACGGTAATTTCCAGCTAATGACTTCCTACTGTATAGTACAGATGGTTTATAGTACGTGCACATTATAGTATGTACACACACGTGTAGTACATACACACAGTACATGTACATGCTACATGCACATTCCAGTGCATGATTTTTCCATTAGTCTATGACTTTGCTCTTTTTGTTGTTGAATATCATCCTGTTTCTGTTACTACAGTTGTCACCGTAGTTTCCTATATGCTGCCATCAAACACCTTACTAAAGCCCAGACTGGTAAAACCAACTGATCTTGAAAGCTTTGAAATGCATGTTGTCCGCCAATATTTGTTAAGCTATGATGTGCTTCCCTGCCACCCCCGGAAGTTTCTCTGTAAAAGTTTCTCATATGAAGAAGCACCTAGTCCTTTCTGCTGTTATTATGCAAAGTATCTCTCAAGATTAAATGCATTTTCCATAGTGAATTCTCCCCTATATCAACATGCTTTCTATGTTTGATTATTTGTTTCCTTACCAGTGTTGACGAACTTGGAGGAACTAAGCACAGAGTACAGTGTTCATATGCAACTCTGCCTCAGCTGTTACAGCTTTGCCAATTTAGACCTCTCCAGCTGAGATGTGTGCTCATTCATCTCCATGTCTCTCTCAAAAATTGCAAGTGGGAAATACAACTAGATGCTTATCTTAATTAGAATCTTTAACACTGTAATACTAAGGTCTAGTATAGAACATTACTGTGTGTTGTTACATACCAGTCTCTTTAAAGCAGCAGCCTTGCAGGTGGTATAATAAATTCATTTTGTCTTCAGCTAAACTTGATTATTTTGGAGATACGGAGCAACAGAGAGACAATGCAGAAAATTTCAGGGCATGAAAGGGCAGTGAACATTCCTAGAGGATAAGGATCTTGCTGGAGGAAGCTCTCTTAACATCACAGACAGGAGGGATCTCTCCATGTGTGTGCAGTAACCCTAAAGTTGCAAGTGTCATGCAATTTATGCATTGGTATGTAAGGCCCGAACCACAGTGCTCCTTAGCATTTCATTGTTCTCACCATGTTCTCCTGTGTAAACAAGCTGAAATATTTTTGAAGTTATTTATCAATTATTAGTGATTTATCTATTATTATTACTACTTTAAATAATTGCAAGTTATTTTTGACCCTTGTCTTAATTTAGTAATTCCCTGTACAGCAGGAAGCCTGCCTGATTTGGAAACTTGTAGCTGTTCCATGTAGTTACAATTAATACCCTTATTATTTATCTCTACTGTGGAATTGATGAGTATTACAAATTTACCCATCTAATTTAGAGCTCTTACCTTTGTGAACACTTTGAGATATGTTGAGTGTCTAATTTAGACTGTATTTTTTTCCCCCCTTATAAAGTATGGTTGTACCAAGCTTTATCCTCCCCAGCATATCAAGAACAGGAAACATCCTGAGTAAATTTCTGCAAAGGGAAAGGCAGTCTCATTTTGAAATAAATTCTGCAGGCTTCTTGCCTTGTTGTGGAAGAATTATTTTGTTAATACATTTGTGAAAGTAGGAATAAGATTTGTATGAATATCTTTTTTTCTTTGTATGGAAGAAGTTATTTGAAGTACTTTTTAAAAAAAAATCCAAACTACAGAGATGTTGTAAACAACATAGTAAATTAACTGACGAGTGGTAATTTTTTGACATGCCATTGTTGAAAGTTATTAAATTTGAAGAAGTTTCACTATTTTTGTTCTTTGACCAATAGTCAATAGTTTTATTATTCAAGGTCTGATTTTTTTTTTTTTTTTTTTTTTTTGGTGACTGGAGTTTCCAACTGTGGAGTTAAATCACATCTGAAAAACAGTACTTTAAAACATTATGCCCTGTAACCTTATGTGCAAACAACATTTGTTGTTTCCAAAGAAGATTGTGAATTACATTCTTTCTGTTTTCCTTTATATCAAGATGATTGTAAGATGCCTTTTAATTTAATCTGAAGTATTTTTATTTAATCTCAGTATTTCGGCAAGAAAAATCCACTAGTACCTAGATGAATTCTCACATACCTTACTCTGACTTGTTTTAGAACATGATGTAAGTAGTCCAGCTTTGACGTCTATTCTGTGTTTAAACTTGTTTGTGCTCATTACAATTTCAAAACTCCATGAAATTTTGTGTTGAAACTATTACTGAAATAATGTCATGGAACTGTATAGCCCATGTGTGTTGATCTCAGTTTTAATAAGACTATGGTAAACATGTGACAAGTGGGAAATGAGCTTACATTTTTCGTTCAGCTTTCTTGTGTAAATTCAATGGTTGACTTAGCAAAGTGCTGTCCAGTTCAGACTGGAATCAGACTGGAATGTGCAATTTTTTTTTTTTTCCTGAGGACTATAGGAAATATTGAAATCTGTACTTTCAGTTTTAATCTGTTCAAATTTATCACTCTTAAAATGCGTATTTGGAGCCATATGCCTTCTTGAGCCTTTGTAGTTTAAAACTTAGTGTAACAAGCTGGAACTCTAAAAATGGCAGAAGGCATGAGGGGAAGAAAGAGAGCATTTTAGGAACCATCATCTGCATTATTCATATGTCGTATAGTTTCTGACAAGCTAGCCGTGAATTAACGATTACAAATACTTTATTAAGCCTATAAAATGAAGGCTGTTCATGGTGCGTGATTTTATGAAGTCTTTTAATACTCCCAAAAATACTGACTTTGCCCTCAATGACCCTAGGGCTGACTGCACATGAAGCAGGCAGAAAATTTCCTTTGCATTAAAAGTAGTAGTGAAGTTTGTGGGAGGTAGAGAAGTGGCTGAATCTCCCCTTTGATAAATAAATTATGATGGTAGTTCTTGGTGGGATGGAAGTGAGAGAAGAAAAAAGGGGAGCCCCTCTTGAACAGAAAGGACTTGCTAGACTAAGCAGCCCATCCATATAGGGGTTCGAGAGAGAGGTTTGGGAAGTTTTTTAGTTTTCTAAGTTAATTTTAAAAGGTTTTATTTAAGTGTCTTGTACTCTCAAGATGCACAGCTGGTTGAAGTCTTGGCCTAGTTTCTCTCTAGAAGATGAGTGCTGCTTAGCTGGTTCCCTGGTACCTACAGCAAAGAGGGTTAATCTTGAGTATACTTCAAACCTACATTTTCATGGTTTTATGCTTTTTATAATAATATTTCTGGTTTTGAAACCAAGAAGTGGATACTGTGCTGCACTAGAATACATGTTTTCATGTTTGCATTGTCTTTTATTAAGAGGACTTCAGCTAATCTTTTGCAACACACATTTCAGTGATTAAACTGCTGTAACTAAAGCAATATTTACAGAATCACAGAATCATTAAGGTTGGAAAAGACCTTTAAGATCATCAAGTCCAACCATCAACCCAACACCATCATGCCCACTAAACCATATCCTGAAGTGCCACATCCACATATTTTTTTGAATACTTCCAGTGATGGTGACTCCACCACCTCCCTGGGCAGCCTGTTCCAATGTTTGACCACTCTCTCAGTAAAGACATTTTTCCTAATATCTAGTCTAAACTACCCCTGGCGCAACGTGAGGCCATTTCCTCTCGTCCTATCGCTAGTTACTTGGGAGAAGAGGCCAACACCCTCGTCGCCACAACCCCCTTTCAGGTAGTTGTAGAGAGCGATAAGGTCTCCCCTCAGCCTCCTCTTCTCCAGACTACACAACCCCAGTTCCCTGAGCCGCTCCTTATAAGACTTGTTCACCAGACTCCTCACCAGCTTTGTTGACTTTCTTTGGACATGCTCCAGCAAGCTCAGTGTCCTTCTTGTAGTGAGGGGCCCAAAAATGAACACAGTATTTGAGATGCAAGGTAAATGTTGCAGGTAAATGTTTTTGGTATCAGCAACGCAAGGCAAGTTTGGGATTCTCAGAGTTAAAATGCTTTCCTGCCCAAACATATAAGGATTAGCTGGAGGTTTGGCATTGATGTCTGTTAGGGTATGAGGAGAAGTTGTCTTTGGCAAGAAGCAAATGGTGAAGCCCATGTTGGAAAGCTCAACATTAGTGCAGCAACCAATCATATATTAAAAAAAAAAAAAAAGTATGAAAACTTAGCATTTCAGCATTTATGATGTCGGGCTTGAAAACATGAAACAGTGGTATGTGAAGCAGCGAGCTTTTTGCTAGGATAAACAAAGCTTTTGTGCTGGTTCTTGTCGTCTTTAACGTAGTGCCTATTAGTCCTTTATTATGGTGTAGAAGCAGCATACAAAATTGGTTTTGTGCCTGGATTAGTGCTCGCTGTATGCAGTATTAGGTGACTGCTGTATTTTGAGGATTAGGTGTATTGGGCAGAGTTGTTGAACTAAAAATATCTGTGGCAAAAATCATACTCTCTCCACCAAGATCTGGGAATTTAGAAATTATTCACCTTTTTCAGGTGCTGTTTAACTAAATGAGTAATGTTATGTTTAACAGTGTTTTTGTTTAAATATTGTTTCATTAGAGAACTTGAAAAAGTTAATTTTACACAGATAAATTTATGATAATCATTATCTTTACTAGCAGATTTAAAAGTTCCGTGACTGACAGATCAGAAAAGCTATTATTTTCTCAGAGTGGGGAACAGGGATTAAAAAAATGCTTTCACTAAAGCTTATTTTTGTTAGAAATAAGACCTGTATTTTTTTTCTTAAGTCAGTTGATCTTTTGACAAAGATCAGGTCTTTTGCACAGTAACAAGCCTTTTCGTTCAGAACAAGTTCTCTGCTTAAGAAGTCTAGACATGGGACTTGAGGAAAGAATGGAAGTCTCAAATCAGGAAATAACATGGTACATTTTTAATACCTTCAAGATTTCTTGTTAATTTGCAGAATTATTTTTTTTGTGAAGATCGTGCAGATAGTGTTCTTCTTCCAGGAAGATTTGATTTGCACTGTCATTGGAGAGTTTACCCACTCACATGTCCCAAAAGAAAGAGAAATCATAAAAGAGATATTTTAATAAATATTGGACAGGAGGGAGACAAAATACATAATGATACATAATGGAAAATAGCTGATAGAATTATTGTTGTAACTGTCAGCCTTGTGAAATCCTAATTCCATGTCTATGGAATAGTGCTGCAATGATCATCTCTTCTCCTGTTCTGTACTTCTAGATCAGTTTGAAAAGAGCTTCAGGGTTGTTTTCTTTTCTTATTCTTGTATTCTTTTATTATTCTTTAAATTCTTTAGACAAATTCTCATGTTCCAAGCTGGAGATTAAACTGATTGTTTCAGGTAGCTATTTCACCTAAGAAACGTTTCTGCTTTTTTGAGTATATAATGTCATACTTGATATCTCAATCTCTTACAACCCTTCTTCTAAATGCAGGACAATTATTAGAGAAACACATTCTTTATTCTGGCTTTGCAGGCATATTTGATATTTCATACTGTTTCCAGGTATTCTACACAGACAATAATATTAATTATTATAATAATTGTAATTAAAAATTCTGTAAAGTCCTAGTTTATCATTCCTCTAGTTTGGCTACTTTCCACTCACACCAACAAATTTTGTTTATATTTTATTATGCTTTGCTAATATTATGTCTTAATCAGAGACATACACAGTCTTTTTCTATCTGCTGAGTCTGAATACACAGTCTGAGTGTCACTCCATTAATTCTAAGGTGATGGGGATATGCACTGAAAATATTTTTTTTTCCTTGGGGAAAAAAATTAAATTTGTTTTTGCTTTTTTCATTTTGTTAATGTATGTATCCCTAAAATGATCTTTCATTCAACATTTGACAAAGATGTTTTCACTGAGTTTTACGTGTTCTTCAGCTTCAGCATGTCCCGTCCAGCTGCTGTTCATCAGAACTGGATACATTTGTTGCCTAAATAAATAAGATTTTGCTACTAAAAAGAAAATGGCCAATGAACTAGTGCGGACTTCAAAGCAGGGGACTGTTGCAGTGAGGATGAAAAAGCTGTTTTTAATCTGAAGGCACATACTGGTTGAACCATCAGTATCTTATCCAACTTGAATAAAAGTTATGCAAACAGTTGACAGTTGAAAAGAATGCTTTCAGATATTGTTTGCTTTAGTCATGAAAGTTTATCCTAAGCTTTTTTCTAAACTTATTAAATTTTCAGTTAATATAAAATTTGGGGAGAAATTAATTGCTGGAGAGCAATTTCTTTCTAATGTTTTGAAGAACTCTCTACTAAATGTTCCTTCCTTCTAAATTGTAAGTGCTGAGCCTTTTATAGAAATCCCAAACTTGAAAGATAAGCCTAATTTTTTGTTAGCCTTCTCGTTACCATGGTCAGTCATGGGTGACTGATTTCAAGAAACACAAGCTGTCTTACAAAGAGACATCATGCATAAAAAGCCTTACTTTTTTAATTAGGTTATTGAAAAGCTTTGATTAACGGTTGTGTTTTTTTTTTAAATCAAGTATTGGAGGAGTTCCACAGGCACTGTAGGGTGATGGTTGGAGAAATGTTCTTCAGGCTGTAGTTTCCACTTCCCCCCATAGAGTTTAACTTCAGCTCTTTAATTCTCAGTGGGCAAGTCAATCACAAATATATACCTTTCTAACTTGAAATTCTAGGTAGTCTGTAAGGACTTACTAAGTAAATTTGATGGTACAAAGGTCTAGAAATTAACCCATTTTTTTACACAAAAGAGGTAAAAATTAAAGACTTTTCTAGACGTGAAGCGTAGAAATGAGACATGTTTTGTCTTAATAGTTAATTGAGATATAGTGTTATTATAAATTATAAAATTCTAGAAACCTTGATATTTAAATATGGATGTTGTGTTTTTTGTTTTTCTTTTCTTTTGTGCTGTTGCTGACTGAAGAGTTTTATATGAAAATGTAACTGCTTTTAACTAACTTCTTACATATATAAACTTAAAGATAAAATGCTGGATTTTAATGATGATATTCATTCAGTTTCTGCATTCAGTTGCCACTGTACAGCCAATTGATTGACCACTTTATATGGCCATCTCTGAATACTTTCGTCAACATTCAGAGATGAAACATGGTATCTGATCCAATACAGTTCTTGTAATCATCCAAAGGTGATTTATCAGTTGAACTGACAAAAGTCCCTCTCAGTGGAGGAAAAAAAAAAATCAAAACAAGCAAGAAAACTCCATATGAAACTCATCGTCCTTCTAGATTTCATTGTGTGTAAACCTCCTTTTGGCTAAAATCCTGTGCCTGTAACAAAACAGTCATGCTTAATAGGAGTGCCTCAAACGCTAACGCGGAGATTGATTGCTATACATTCTGCATCATCATGTTTCTAGCATAGTTGCAATATACAGAATACACTAAATTTTTTTTGTGATGTGATGCTTCACAGTCTTATCCTTAAGAATTCTATAGAGGTGTGGTTCAAATGTGATTCATGTAGATTCCTTCGAGTCGTGCTGAAAGTTAGTGTGTAAAGACTTGCCATAGCACTCTAATCAAGTGGCGTGTTTATTTTTGTTCCTAGAGTATTTCAATTACTGGTGCATTGGGTCATCCTGTTCCTAATGTGATACAAAAATGATGAAATCTATTGGAAGTTATTGGAGTGCTTTGTATCTAATATATGCTATCTTAACAGTAAATTTATTTTAATTCAGTTTCCCATAGAGGAATTTTAATGTCTGATAGATGTGTGATCTGTTTGTTTTTACGGAACGGTTGCAATATGAGTTAGTTAAAATATTACTTGAATATTACTTAAATAACTCTGTTTTGTTGTAGCCGAAAAAGAAAACTAAGACATTCAATCCTCCAATCCGTAGAAACTGGGAAAGTAATTACTTTGGGATGCCCCTACAGGATCTGGTTACAACTGAGAAACCGATACCTCTGTTTGTTGAAAAATGTGTGCAATTCATTGAAGATACAGGTAAGATAGGAGGAAAGACTTTCCCACTTTGCATAATGAGTGAAGCCTCTCATTTCCTCTTTTAAAGTACTTTTAGAATTTTATCCTAGAAATAAATATGGGAAAAGCACATTTTACAAGTAGAATATGTTCTCTAAATTGTATGCTTAATATGTGATGGTCTTTTGTCTTTATTTACACAAATGTTTAATTTCTTGTTGACAAAACATTTGAAATTTAACATTTGTTTCCTATATTTTAAAAAGCTGGTATCACTTTCTAATGCCAAATGACTTGTAACCCAATGGCACTCCAGTCTTACGTATCTCGCTGTTGCCACTGTATTTTACTTTATATATTAAAAAGCTCTGAAATCCATTTTTTCCAGTTGCAGAAAACAGGTACTTGGTACGGCTTAATTAGTCAGCTTGCTTTCTTTATTCTGGTAAATCTAGTTTTGCATTTTAACTTGTTACAGATGGAAATATTTTCTAAATACTGTGTAATTCTATGTGAAAAATGTTAAGCAATTTGTTTAACTTGCAGATTTCCAGTTTACTGTAAAACATTAACATATATGTGTTTGCACTAGGGCAAAATTTCACAGTATGGTTTTTGATCTCTCCTTTCTTCCTGGCTTCCTGATTGTGTGTTTTGTCTCTTGCTGCTTTCAGCCTGTTTACTGTGTGACCATGAGGCAAGTAGGATGATCTTGCTGGTCCAACAGAAGACTACATTTGGGAGGGGGGAGTTGTTTTGAGGTTTGGGAATGACCTGTACCTGGGGTTTGTTTGGGTTTTTTTCTTTTTTGTTTTTAAAGATGGCAAGCACCAGTTTTCTGCTACTGTGTAGATCTTGCTTGCTCTGAAGTTGCTGTATTGCTATATTTGAACCAAATGAAAGTATGAGACTGACTGGAGATGAAACATGAGCAGGACCATATTTTGATGGGTGTCTGCAGTTCAATATTGCTTAGCATAAAGTAAAACAGCACCTTTTTTCAACATTTTCTTAGTTCTGTAGTAAAATTTTGGGTGTAAGATGACAGTACAGTTTTCGCAAGAGGAAAACTGAAGGGTTTTCTTTCTTAAACTAAAATTCAGTTTTACTGCCATCTGTAAGAGTAGTGTTTCCAGAAGAACTACTACAGGTGGTGAGCCTAATAGCTGTTTTTGAAGACTTATATGCTGCATTATTACAATCAGAAAAATTAGATGAAACCTCAGGCACTGATCTTTCTGGAGTCAGAGATGTAAATATAAATCTGTGTTTAACCTTCATCTCCTATTGATTCCTTGCCTAAAGGTAAGAGCTGTATTTTCCTCTCGCTTGCTTTTGCTTTTCCCACCTCACGCAGGAAAAAATGGAGGAGGAAGAAGGGCAAGGATTAACAGGGTGGTATAGACAGTTTAATACCCATTTTGTGTTTGCAATTGTATGTAGCAAAAAAACCCAAAAATCAAAACCAACCAAACAAAAAAACCCCAACAAAAACCCCAGAAAACAAAACACCATAGTTTTATGGGTGAATCACTGTCTGAATTTGTGTTCTTTAAAAATGTCTACATATAGCTACTATATATAGCTATATAAAACATTCACTAGTAATGAAGACCAAATGACTTTTTGAAGAACGTAGAATCTAGAAGTAATATCTTAAATTTGAGCATGTTTATCTTTGTAAGAATACTTTCAAACACCAAAACTATAAATCCAGATCTAAAGAACATTGTATTTGCTTAAAAGTAATGTTGCCTGCTGTCTGTTTACCTCAAAAGAAAGTCTAGTGTTTCTCCCAAAAGATTTTCACCATCCTGTGGGGTGAGAGAGAGAACTATAATAGTGTGGGAACATGATTATTTGTCTTTTTTTCCTCATAGTCATCAAATAATTTAGGTACACAGAAGATTTAATACTTTTATTCTCCTCTAATGGCCTGTCTTTGAAGGATAAAATGTTTAGTTAAGCTGCTGATGTGCTCAAAATGTGAGGGCCTCCTCAAAAGTGGTGACTTGGGAGGTACTACTTTTCCTTTAGGTGGTTCAGTATATGTTGGTTCATCCTGGGACACTGCTGTGCAGCTGTCGAAGGCTGGAGAATTTTAATTCTGGCCATACATGTAAGCTGGACAAACTGTGCCATCTGCACACTTTGTGGCTGTGAAGACAGTAGTTGCCTGCTGTTCCTGTTAAGCACTTGGTAAAGATGGAACAAAACCTCTACTTTTGATCTGTATTACGATTTTCTTTTTCCTACTCTGGATCCTGTGTAAGTAGCTTTAGTTGTTCTTTTCAACTTCCATATTTGGCTGTGGGAGTTTTATTTTTTGTGTGTATTATTTTTATATTGGGCTAATATTCTGTAGGCATTTGATGAGTTTCAAGCAGTGTTCTGGTAGAACATATTTTTTGCCTTTGAGAGGAGGATGTTCACTAGCATTGCCTTCAAATCCTGTACTGAGATAGATTCACATCACTGACTTGTGAGACTGAGAGAAAATTCCACAAATAAAGTTTTGGATATGATCAGTCTGCAGAATGCAGTCGTTTCCAACTCTTCTTGAACGAGGCTGATTAGTATATTTCTCTTACAGTGGATATATTTGTTTCTCTTACAGTGGATATATTTGTTTCTCTTACAGTGGATATATTTGTTTAACTTTTCCCTTTAAGGTATATTCATGGAGTTCAGTTCCTTCCCTTTGTATTACCACATGTAATTTGCCTTTGGCTGAATTGCATTTTTTTGTGAAGATATGATTAATCACAAATTGAAGGGCTAATCTTAATTTTTAATGTTCCCTATCTCTGCCTCATGAAATTCTACAAGGCTGTGCTTCATACCCACTCATCTAAATTGTGACCGAGGTTAGAAAGTATGCGGTGTGAAAACCAGTTTTCTCTGCTTTGTTTTGGATGCTTATATGAGAAGAGAATGTCAGAAAGTGTCTTTGAAGATTCTTGCTGCACCATAAACCTTGAAAGAATTGAGCCTGTGCAGAAAATACCGTAAGATTTTTGTTACCATACTGTTCTGGAATATCCTTATTAAAAAAAAAAAAAAAAAGAAAAAAAGGTGTGCATCAGTAGATGAGGGACAGTTTAGAAAAAATAAAGTAAATCCAGGAGCTGAAAAGTTCAGCAAAATTTTCTTTTGAAGGAACCATATGGAACCTGTCAGGGTAAAGGGAGATCTGGTAGAGAGCAGGGATCCTAAGTCAGGGCCTACAGAGGTAGGTATTTTCGGTGTGTTCCTGTTAAGTTTGGTATTTTCCAAGAAGAAGAAGTTTTATTCTGAAATGCTTTAGCTTTATGCAATCAACTAATTTCTTTTTTTGAAAGATAATGTAGGGCTTGAATCCCTTTGGAATCTTTTTGATAGTACTGGAAGCAGAAACTGAGGGAGCAAAGTGGTTAACTTGAGCAGATCTAAACCTAGTAAGTAGTATCAGAACCCCTGTTTCAGCAGCAGTGTGTACTGTTGCTGATACTAATAGTACAAAGCAGTAATAGCACATAATACTTTGTCTTGTTGGAACCTATTGATTAGAAAAGTTTTGTACAATACCATGTAAGATTACCTTAAATTTAATAACCCTGTGACTTCTGGATAAGGAATGTGGAAAGCTTGGCTAAATAACCTAAACAAACTTTGCTTGTGTATTCACACACTGTCCATGATTATAGGAAAACCTTTTCTTTATCCAACCCTTTCGTTTTTTAATTCGTTGTAATTATAGCAGGATGAGTAATCTTTTTGTTGGTTGTCAGAGCTCTTTCTTGTTAGTTCATTGAACAAGATGATCAAAAGAATTTTTATCTCTAAGGTAAGTAACTTGATAATGGTGAATTATCAAGTTTTCCATTAAACGTCTTGGTATAAATGTATAATGTTTTCAGGAAAACTTATTTTCTGGTAATGATATTGTGATCTTATCTGTAACCTTTTACAGACTATATGAACACTTTTCTATAATTAGTGACATAGCATAATGTATAAACTGCTGATGTTTGTATGCTTTTACCTCTGTCACATTCTTTGCAAATCATGTAACTTGCTCTTGAAAGCAGCTACTTAAATTGACTTTTTGACATTGGTAGTTATTTTCAGTTTGGGGCTTCCAAAAGAGTTTGATGAAACAGTTGTTCTGGTATATTTTGTTGCTTTCTCCTGATGGACCGAATAGAAGGTCATTTTGTTACATCACTTGAAATGAATTTAAATGTATTAGTTTTCTGCAAACTAGATTTATGAAAATGTATTTAGCAGGGAAACTAGAGTTCAGTGTTGATTTTTAAAAAAACTGTAGTGGCTGTTTTTGTATAGAAGTAATGGTGCTATGATAAGACCTACTAGAAAAAAAAATTAACTACTAATTAAAAAAAAAAAAATCTATCCAACATAGACCAGTACTTTTTTCAGTACAACTCATTTTTTTCTAAATGTGGGCAGCAGAATTGAGATAATTTTTGAAGCTAAACTGTTAGGTATATTGATGGCATGAATTCTGTGTTTCTCTAAGAATTATCATGTAGAGAGTAAGGAGGATATTCTGTTACTCTGATGGCTTTTTTGGAGAGAGAAATACAGATTTCCCAAGGCTAATTTAATGCTTCAACAAAATGTTGGTATGATTTGAATTTTATACTGCAATACTGTGTAAAAATATCTGTTGAATGACTAATTTTTTCATTGTAAAAAGTTTACATGTTTATGGCAAGTTTGTAGCTCAAGTGTTTTATTACTAACATTTTTATGCTGTTTCACATGCTACCAATTTAATTTCAAGTACTCTTTGTGTGCTATTCAACATGTACTATTGTTGATTATTTCTAACTTTCCCAAACTTATAATAATTTGGGCAAAAATTACTCATGCTAACTAATAGTATTAGCATATGAGGTTTTTTTTTATATATAGTTCAATATTCTGTTAATTGGTGTTCTGGATTTCCTTTTTGTAAACTTCACATTAGTGAAGAGTTTGGTATAAATTACACTTAATTCTGTTTACCAAGGAAGGAGGCATCCAATTAATGTTATGAATACTAGCACAGCTTTGCCATTTAATAAATTTAGCTCTTGACTATAATCAACTCCAATAATAATAATGTTATTTCTTATGTTTTCAAATTTTTTTTTAAATCTTTGTAGAGTATTGATATCCATGTGCTTCATTGACAGATTGACAAGATTAGAAATTTTAGATTCCATATTTCATAGAAAACTGATAGCATTAATAGTGTTAATTCTGCATGAAATAATTGAGGGAAAAGATGCTTATTAGAATAATATGTATTTTAATAAAATAGTTACTCAATTTATGTGAGACAAGGAATGGAATACAGAAGGAAGAATGAATTTCAGAGCTATATCTCATTTAATGTCTCACATGGTCACTCTGGAGACCTATAGGTGAAATGAAAAATTGCATACTCAGTATATGTACAGTAATTACTGCTTTTGATATTTATACCTTTTTGTAATGCTGTTAACAATTTCAGAGGTAATTCAAGTAAAAGAATACTGCCTTCTGTGAATTTCCCTCCCACCTAAGTTATACCCAGGTCTTTCACACTGAATCTGCCACGAGGCCAGATTTTGACATTGAAAGTATAGATAACACGAAGTTTATCTCCAGAGAATGAGGATTGGGTAGAAATAGGCAAAGGAATCTGCAGAGCCACTTGAGGTGAAAAGGCTGGTAAATCATTGAAATATACTCATGGTGGCTGCAAATTCCAGAAATTCAAGGTGGATTATCTCCCCTTTTATTCAAAGGACTTGGGAGAGCTACAGGCTTTTAGGAGTCTGTTCTGTTGAACAGAGAGAACAGAATGGGACAAGAGTGGCCATACCCCCCTGGCCTGGTGTATGAGACCTGGCATTCTGAGGGTAGTATGATGAGAAACAGTGTAACAGCCAGTAACATCCTCTCCTGCTGTATGGTTCTGCCAGTTTTCATTTTGGGCACTTGTCAGACATGTCTGAATCAGTGGAGTTCATGGTCTTAAAAAGCTACATCAGAAAAAATGGACCAGGTCCTGCTGTTTAGTATTACAGCTGGTAAGTTAAGGGTGAAATATGTGTCAAACAAGTGCAAGGCAGGGAGCAGGACTGTGCAGCTAGGGGCAAGGGAAGGACAGAAAGAGTGATGGATGAGGCAGGGAGTTAGACCATCTGTTTCAGTCACAATGATGAGTTAAGTTGACTCAACTGTCCATGAAGCTATACATTTATGAAAAAAGTGCATAGGCCACGATTCTTTTACTCTTGATTCTGGATAGATATATAGAACAGAGTTAAATAGCCTTACAGTATGTTTTGTACATGCATCAAATTTGTGAGTGATACGAGGGTGGGTGGTGTAGTTAGTATATATTCAAGGCCAGGACTTCTGTTCAGGGGAACGTAGACAAGCTGGGAGGAATGGGAGAACAGGAACTTGATGGAATTCGGCAAGGTCAAATGCCAGGTCCTGCAACTAGAACTGCAAGGACTAAACCCCTGCAGTGGTATGTGCTGAGGACTTGGCTGGATGGGTAGCAACGCTGCTGAAAAGAGTCAGAGGGTCATGCTGGAGAATAGGCTACGCAGGAGTCAGTAGTGCATCCTGCTAACGATGCCATCTGCATTGGACTGTCCCAGCAGAAGGGTAGGTGCTACAGCAACAGAAGTGATTATTCGTTTTTACTTGGCACTTGTTAGACCTCATCTGAAATGCTGCAAGAAAGGTGTTGACAAACTTGATTGAGCCTAGCAGATGAGGGTCAGGGGCTGGAGCTCCTGACCTGTGGGTTTGTTCCGCTTGGAGAGGGAAGGGCTGAGGAGATACCCGAAAGTGGCTTCCTGTAGCTATGAGGAGGTTACTGAGAAGGTGCAGCAAGGTGAAAATACTGAAGTAAATGGCAGGAGGATTAGAGGGAATGATAATTAAAATATGAGATTCCAACTAGAAAGAAAGGAGAAACTCTTGCTCTGGGGATTATTTAAGCACTGGTTCAGGTTGTCCAAAGAGACTGTGGGCTTTCTGTCCTTGGAGATATTCAAGATCAGATTTAGATAAGCAACCCAATCTGAATTCAGCATTGACCCATGTTTGGGCAGAAGGTTGGACTAGACCTCCTGAGGATCCCTTCTGTGATCACTTCAAGATTGGCATAGAACAGGTTTTAGTATTTAGGAGACTGTACACCAGTGTGCGTTTTGCAACTTTGGAATTAATCAACAGGGATTAACTCTGTCCAAACTCGAGAGGAGGGGGAAATGGGCATCAGTTATTTCTCCTAATGGAAGACTGACTACCAGACGGGTGGAGGAGGAGCACATGCGTTTATTTATTAGTGTGTGAGAATCATTGAAAACTGTAAACAAATATGTTTTTAAATATTCATAAACACATGTTGTGCACTTGAGCTGTATTGCTAATTAAGGTAACTCTTCACAGGAAGCGTCATGGGAATTATGTAAAGAATTCCTAAACAATGCAGATAGGACCAAGATATCAGTATCTTTTGCAGAGGACTTAATGGTACTTTTGCTGCTCCTTATTCCCCTAGCTTTCTCTAGGCCCGAAGTGACCAAAGAGCTAATATGCCCAGAAAATTAGACTATCTTCAGATGTCACTGGTTTTTAATGAAGTAAAGAATGCACTTACCTTTTCCTAGGCACGTTTTGTCAAGTCATATTAATTGAAGTCTTTTATTCTTTATTTGAAATGAACAGGCCATGAAATATGTGATTGAGTGACACTTCATAAAATGATTGAGAGCTTGTTTAATAACTGGTTAATGTAAATTATAGAAATGTTAATTCAGCATTGGATGAGAGCTTTCCTTTTTTTTTAGTCTTTCTCAGAATACGGCTTATTTTCTTACACTGCCTACTCTTTATTGAACATTTCAATATTCTACGAATTATTTTATTACAAGAAGCAGTAAGACATTTTTGGTTCTGGTTTTCAGTGTGTGGATTGAATGTCAGGGATATTTAAATGACAGTGTTGATATGCACAGATAAGAACATATTAAATGTAGAATTTTAAATTTATTTCATGTAAGTAGATGTAGTGCTAGACTCTTACTTGTTAAGAGTTTGGATTCTTTACTCTGTAATTACATCTGTTCTAGGTGTATGTAGAAATTACCATTCTGGGTCAGTAAGGTGGTGGTTCCTTTGTGAACTCTGGGTAGCGTAGGGTTTGAGAAGAGGTACACCAGTTCAATCTGTGGAATAAAATTACAGAATGTTATAGATCACAAAATTTTCAAAGGTAAGAGTGTGAATGATAATCTCGGCTGTTGTAGTGGAGAGTAATTCCTGAAAAGTTCAACTGCTTAATGTAAGGGAAGGAATTAAACTGGGGAGAGACAGACTTGCTGTGATTAGATGGCTTGTATTCAGAAATGTAAACAGAACAGTGATAGTGGAACCTGGCTACGGATGTCAAGTTGGCAGATACTGTGTGACTTTTCAGCAGACTAAATATTAGTATAGCTGTTGTCACTCAGGAACAGGCTTTCAAATCTTCATAGACAGCTGTCTGAAAACTTCAACTCTCAGTACTTGCTATCAAGCAAGCAAAAAGAATTAAAAGAATTACGAGTGAGTGATATGGGGAAAAATCATGCTATTACGTCATTCCATGGTGTGCACACAGTTTGAATACTGGTTACAATTCGGGTCAGTCTGTCCTAGAGTAGAAAAGAATTGGAAAAGATACTGCATATGACAATAATAGTAACTCTTGGATAAAGAGGGACTGAATTGATTAGCTTAGAAAATTTCTGAGGAAGGGAAATAATATAAATTTTAAAAACTGGTGCTGATAAAGAGTAGAGAAGTTACTGCTTCTTGTTAATCGAGAAAAAAAGATTTCATGAAGACTTCAGGTACTGAGCATAAACCCCATGTGCTTTCATGATGTACATTCCTGAATTACAAAACTGCATTTGCTGTGGGTTGTTGTGAAGACCACAAGTAAATGACTCAAGGGGGTTTGGACGAATTAGTGGAGGATAAATCCCCAAGTGACCATTACAACACCTTATGCAAAAGCTTATATAAGCCACCATCTGCAGGAAGCTGGGAGTATATACCACAGAAGAATACATTTTGTTTTGTTTTTTTATCCCCTTCTACTCTTCCTACCTCTCTCCTCAGGCATATAATACTTACTGATGTGGAAACTGGATATTGTACCAGGTAGACTTCGGTCTGCCATTGTGCTGAAGTTCCTATGTTCTATGGAGGAACTAAGAGTTCTGAAATCTGTTGGTGCCTAAGAATGGAAGTGTCCTATAAACTGAGTTTGCATGTAGGTGCAGATCCATTATGCTGACTTTCTTTGAAATGCTTTGAACCCCATGTGAGGTTCCAGTTAATTGGGATGGAACCCTGATTACAATCAGCAGCACAAAAGAAAGCGCCAGAAGAGAATTTATTAGGCACTAGGAGGTACTTTGAGAAAGGAATAGTCTAGACCAAGATGAGCTCTGTCTTGAAGTAAATATAGGCTATGGTGACTTGAAATAAGGAGGATCTAATTCTTTAAGCCTAAAGGTGTATTAAAGCTAGCAGGACAGAGAAGCAAATAAATCAGATGATTCTGATATATAATATTACAACAGCCATTGTGTAAGGATATCTTGAAAATTACAGCTGAACCAGAAGGGAAGCAGGATAAGAGCATAGATAAGAATTCTGAAAAAAAATCAATGGGCTTGCAGATGAAGGAACTGAATTTTTAAAAAGCTGGCAAGAAAAAATAAATGTTGTGTGCTTTCTCTCTATCTCAATATGGATATGCATTATAGATACACAAGAAGTTTAAAAGGTAAAGCTGGTGAACTAGAGCATCTTATACTTGGTGAAGGTCCTGATGTTAGAAGCATTGCAGAGACCTGGTTGAATAATAAAAAGGCAACAGAGAGAATTGAAGCATTACTTAAAAATTATACTTTCAGACTTCTAGCTGTGGGTAGGCACAAAAACAGATTAAACTCGTCTCCTTGTGTGCCTTAGAGAAACAGTATAATGACAGTTGACCAACCATTTCATGAAGTGTTACTTTCTAGAATATACAAGCAAGAAAAATTATCTTTGCTTGAAAAATTTAAAAGACGAATTTAGCTTAATCCAGAATTACAGTACTTAGCTATTTTTGGAAGATGTCTAAATTCAGTAGGCATCTCCTTATTTAAACCTGAAAATTTTCTGAAGTACTGTATGTTGTCTTTCTGCGTTTCTCAGAGCTGTACCGGTCAGAGCAAAGAGGTGTCTACTACATGATCAAATAGTAGAAAAAGATTAAAAAAAGCCCAGATACTGCAATAGAGCATCGCTGTCTCCAGAGCAGCCCAGTTCAAGTATTCAAGGTTTAAATACTCCTGCTAAACAGTGGCTGGATCAGACTTCTCAGAAAATGCTGTTGCAGCACATTCAATTCCTTTTGTGCCAAAAGAAATTGAATAGTAGTTGGATAAAACACAGAATACCCTGGGGCTGTAGGATCTCCAGCTGAGAATTCTCCCATATTAAACAAAGAGAATCGTGATCCTAGCTTGTTGTTATCTACCAGTCATTTTGTGTGTGTATTTATTTACAACATCTGGAAGAGGAATGCAAAGTGTTTCTGTCTGTGATAGCATGTAGCACATTCAGGGCATTCTTTTGAAGACAGGTTTGAAACCCCTTCCAGCTGTGGAAATCATGGCATCATTGAAACCACTTTTTCCCCTGTGCCACCAAATTATACCTCCTGGTGCGTTTTGAGGATGTCAATGAATGAGGCTCAATTTTTTTGAAAAGACTGTTTAAGTATATATTTACGAGAGAAAACTCTTGGCTATGGATTTGGGAAGCTAAATGGTAGGTATAAAAGTTTATTGAAGAAAAGCTTACTAAAAAAGCCTTGATGCAGCCAGTAAAGAGACATGTGAATTGTTGAGACATTAAGAAGGAAAAATTGAGTTAGAGTAGTTGATACCAAATTAATTAGTATAAATTTCCCAGCAGTATCAAGCAGTTCAGTGCTTGCTGTACTTTGAGCACTGTAACAGGATTCCTAGTATTTCTTGGTAACTTAAAAGGCACAGTTGATGACTGTGGTGTGATGGAGGAGTTACATCTTGCTCTGATAATCTAAAATGCATTCAGTTACTGGGCCATGATGGTAAAAAGCCAAGAGATGTCATAAAGCTCTAAAATGTGTGAATTTTTAAATAGAACCATGTATTGTTACAGAGATCTAGCATGTAGATAATTTTGTGCCTGTAAAGGTAACTTGGAGAATTATGGAACTATGAACTGCTTGTATTCCTTAATGGGTTCTAAATTAACAAAGAAAAACATCTTGTGTAATGGAGTGATTAGCACGATGGACGCTTTCATTCCGTGAGTAGCTGTGGGCAAAAAAGTTAGCAATATGATAGGAAGCATAATCACTGGAGTGGAGTGAGCAAGTGTGTCTGTGGTGTGTGTGCGCATAAAGGTGTATTTTTTAATGTTGATTACCTAGGATGGCTGCTGTAATTATGACGACTCCATAACAAAGTAAAATGAAGTAATAACAAGAAGCCTGGAGAACCTCTGCTTCCTAATAGCCTTCTCCCTCTCCCTTCTTCCCTTGCCCCTTAAAGACTTATAAATGATGTGATAATTTAACTTAGGAAAAAAGTGAGGGGAAATGGATGCAAAGATTATAAAATTTAAATGGTAAAAGGGAAATTATGTTAGAAGATTAAGTCCTTGTCTCATACAGGAGTGTGTTACATCATGAAATTAAGAAATCTGGAATAAATTACAAATGCTTGATTTTTCTGGATAGTATTTTATTAATGTGTTATTGCTTGCCACAGTAAGTTATTAAGCCCAAATTGTGAAGACAGTTTTTAAAAATGTAAACTCTGTGGGTACCAAACCCTAGAATTGAGATTTTGATTATTTAAAAAAAGAAAGATGCAAATAACAGCAGTCTCGGAGATAAGGAAGAGAATAATTTTGGGTAAATTATTCCACGAATACCTGCAGTCAGGTTCTTGTTATCCTACAATGTGGTCTCCTGTGACTCATTAAATGGAATAGTGGACTCAGTAGACAACTGGTATTTTGTATTTTGGTAGTCCTGTGTCACTATTATGGTTAATGTGTTACTGTTTAGGCACTTAAGATTTCTATTCCTACTTTTGGTTTCTGAGTAATTATGACTTCCTCTGTTTTGCTCTATAGTATATACACTTGTCTTTGAACATTTTTTTTCTCCCTTTCTAAGGATTATGTACTGAAGGCCTGTACCGTGTTAGTGGGAATAAAACAGACCAAGACAACATTCAGAAACAGTTTGATCAAGGTAATGACAGATTTTATTATTTAAAGCCAAAACAGAACTTGACTTCTCCATGGATTTATCATAGTGCAATATAAAAGGGTTGCACTTCTGAACTAACTTCCATAGCCCTGAGTACTTAATGCTCTGGTACATTGTATTGGTATAGGCCAGGTTATTACCAATGAAGCTGTGTATAAACCAAAGATGGGTTAGAATCTTGTTGCAGCTGGTTTTAAGTGCTGTTAAAATAATTTCTAGGTGGTATTCTAGGTTTAAAAGTGTTTAAATGCAGTCCTAGCTGCTCCTTGTGTTAATAGTTCATCAGTCCTAGGCATTAAGCCATTCACTTCCCTCCCTTATCTCCCCAAAAAGTAGTACTACTTGATACTTATTTTATTAAAAGCTCTCTTGAATAATATGGATTAACAGTTAAATCTTGATAATAAATTTCGAACACAACATTCCTCATGCTAGAATAAACTGTAATATGATTGGTAGGTTATGCTGTTCATTTTGATGTGTTAAGAGAGGGTCAACATTATTTTTTTCCTTCTGTTTTCTCATTTAATTTATGATCTCAGTTGATATTTCAAAATGAAAACAGTTCTTAAAAGTTCTTGGATATTAATCATGAAGCTGAGCCTGTGAAAAATAGTAAAATTCCTCCTAGATGATAAGGAAAATAAATGTACTAGTTTTTTTATGCCTTACTATGCTGTTTCAGATAATCTTGAGTATAATACTAGATTTGTCCATGTGTGGTCACTGGTAGGTTTTATTGTCCTTTTTAAAAAGGTTTCATGTAGTCACATGAACATAATTACATGAATCCTGCAAATTGATGTACCGGTTTTAAAAAAAAAAAATTGGGAAATACAGTTTGAAACTTATTATTGGGCAAAATTAATTAATTACAAGCCAGGTAATGGCAAACAGAAAAGCTTTTAAGTTTGCATGGAGAATTAGGCAACTTATATTTTCTCGTCTTATACTGTCAGATTTTCTTATATTTGATTTCATGTGGGTCAAAGTGATGGCACCTTATTCACAGGTTCAACTTTTAGTGCATGTTTTAACACATGTTTGGCAACACTTTCATTTTCAGTGTTTTGAATACATTCTCATTTTCATAAAATGCTGTGAGGAATGAGAACTGCAGGTTTTACTTAAACTGCTCTTTTAACTTTGTTTTACAGATCATAATATCAATCTAGAGTCTATGGGAGTAACAGTAAATGCAGTGGCTGGGGCTCTTAAAGCTTTTTTTGCAGATCTGCCAGATCCATTAATTCCTTACTCTTTGCATCAAGAGTTGTTAGAAACATCAAGTAAGTAATAAACAATCTTGTCTTGATCTAATTATGTTAGATTGATTGCCCTTATTGCAATTTTTACTTCATTGTATGTTGAAAGGAGTAGCTGTACTGAATTATTTTTAAAAATTTTAGACAAGTACTTTTAAAATATTCTTTAATTTTAACAGAACTGTGTGATGAAATAAACATAATAAATTATTTTTTTCTAATAAGTTGTAGTTTGTTATTTCCCCTTTTCCTAGAAAATTTAATTGGAGGAATCTACTTTTTTTCCATTCTATATTAGTGCTGCATATGATGAAAACTCTTGGAACTGTATTGCAGTTGTTAACAGGGGAAAAAAAAACAACTTTATGAATTCAAAGTTTCACATTCAAAGTAGGCTTTAGAAATCAGACACATCTATGGAATATTATGGTAATTCCCTTTCAGAGTTTTTTTCACATTCTTTTTGAAATCCTTATAAGATGAAATGCTTAATTTTGTTTGCCTTACAAACATTTTGCAGACACTTCCAAGTGAAATTACTAAATTGTTCCCTTGTTTTTAAAGAGTATCTCTCTTATATTGGCAGCAAACTGTTTCAGAAAAAGTCTGCTATGCATTTTTGCAGGATACAACTGTGACATACAGTATTCTTAATGCTTTTTTGTTCAAAACACAAAAATACTAGCATAAACCTAAGGCTTTGGCCTAGACTTGATTAATATATAGTCCATTAGAAATTTTGTATTTTTGAATGATATCTGTAGATACCTATTTGTGGTATTTCTGCTGTACTTCTCAGGAAAATTGCTTGTTTAATGTAATTAGTTAGGTTTTATTTTTTCTTGAAAGTATATTAGTTATATTTCAGTCAAAATATTCAGTAGCTTAGAATATAAGTGCAATCACTGTTTTAAAATGCCATTAATACTGCTTTAAATTTCTATTTGGGGTATGTTAGAGCATATTTGATGTTATTTCTACAGTGCTAGAGTACACCAAATTTCTTTATAGCAATGCAGTCAAGTAATAGAGATGAGCTTGTATTCCATTTTGTTATGAATTACATGGAATAGAAATACATTCTGCAGAATGTATGGTTCTATAACACTTCAGTGGTATTTTCTGCAAGTGTTTTAGCAGCAGCATTAGTTAGTTTTTTTAAAAAATATTATTTTATTCCATAGTCCTTTCTTACATGTTGCTTGCTTCCTCTTGGGCCTCTGAAAATCCCTGTTCTCCTTTAAACAGTATATTTACAATAGTTGTACCAGGCTTATTCATAATTTTTTTAAATTATTTGAATAACTGATGAGCTTAAGATGTTCTAAGTCCATGTGAATGTCTTCCTTCCCCCAAATCTTTATGCAACTTCAGTCCAAATAAATCTTACAGATTTTATTGAAGTCATAACATTTTGCAAGCAAAGGAAAATCTAACAAGCAAGGACCCTGTCACATTGTTAGTTGCCATTCTACAAACCAACGAGCTAATCTTGTAGTTCTTCGCTGTTAAACACAGATAAATAATTCTGTTTAAATACAGATAAATATTTTTGTGTTTAGATAGTTACCTCTATAATAAAGAAGTTATTCTACGCAATAGTATATGCAGATAGGAATTTTGTCAAGTATCTTCTCACTTGTTATTTCTCTGTGGGTATCTTATCTGTACCTTTATACTAGGAAGAAGACTTAGCAACATTTCAGTATGTCTTTCTAGGTGTATCACAATGTGTCACTTATTTCTATAGAAATCCTGGATAAGACAGAACGGCTACATGAGTTAAAAGAAATCGTGAAGAAATTCCACCCAGTGAACTATGATGTCTTCAAATATGTAATAACACATCTGAACAGGTTTAGTATTTTTCTACTAAAATTTTGTTTACGTTGTAACAACTGCAAAAAAGATTGTGTTAGTAGCAATGAATTGTCTACTAGAATTGACAATTTCATGCTGCATTGCTCTTCTGTTAGTATAAATGTGGAAAATTAAACTAGGAGTTGGAAGTTGATTAGAAAAAGTTTGTATATTCTATTCTCAGATTTTATTGACGTACAAATATCTGGCATCATCGCTACTCTAAAGTTATATGATGATTGGTGTACATAACAAAAAAGCTTGAAGGAATAACTATGCACCACAGTTACAGATCTTTTATTTTTTCTTTTTCTTCTGTTTTTTTTTTTCCCCCTCTTTCTC
>NW_010511094.1:120499-123648 GCF_000687285.1 Phaethon lepturus | reverse complement strand
CTTTCCCTCAGGAAGTAGCTGTTAAAATTATGAACTAATACAGGTTTTTGAGGGACCGGAAAGTCATTTGGCCTAAACCCACTCCTCCCCCCACCCCTTAAAGCAGGGCTCGCTTCAGTCAGAATCTAAAATCTAACACCCAAAAACTCTGCTGAATAAGTAAAATGTAGAACAAAGCTATAAGTAACAGTAAACTGGTTACAGTTGCTTCCTACATCTTGCTTCTTGCATGGAAATTTAATGGTTTTCTCGTAAAAAAAAAAATTTATTTCTCTATTTACTAAAATAATCTGATATTAGTAGACATGTACTACCTCATAATCTGACCCTTTATGTGCACAAGTGTACATTATTAGGTCATAAAAAAAAAGGAAGAAAAAGACTGCCTTATGCATGTTTCTTTTTCAGCTGAAATGGGATTATTCTCTGAAATCCACTGAATCAGATTAACTACATTATTAAATAATGGAATAAACATTGCCAAAGATAAAATAACCTTTTACATTGAGGGTTGCTAGTATCAAAATAAACTTACCTTAAGTAAGAAAGGCTATAATTTTTTTGGTCTCATTTGCTGTGTCAGGTAGTTTTGTTTCATTCGACTAGCAAACTGCTTGAGCATAAGCAATTGCATATATATAGAGGTAGGCATAAGTGGATACGGGATCTTAAAAGGAACTTGTAACTAAATTCTTTAGAGTCTATTTTTAAGAGATTAATTTATGGTAAATTACTACTAGTATATAATTAAAATGGAAATGTTCATCAAATGAATTGTTCATTAAATGACCTAAAACACTCTTTTACATGACAGAAGAGTTCTCACCTCATCACAAACTGATCTTTTAAATACTTAGTTTTTATATCATATTGTCATTAGAGTAAGGAATGTGGTATCGTATTGTTAATAGTGGTTCATGATGGATATTATTTTGGTGTGTCCATAAGCATAGGACTTGGTTTTTGAAACAAAAAAATACAAGTATTATCCAGATTGGTTTGCTATTGAAATATGAGGGACCAGTAACCATGAGAATATTCTAAATGGCAACAGTGAGATGAATTTTTCTTCAGTGTGATAAGCACCTTTCAGAGCATACTAGCTGTCCAATTGTGATTGGTTAATAAAAGTGAGTTTTAAAGATGGAGGTGAAGCAGGACAGTGTTGGATTGACATTGGCTTTTTTGATACTTGGTTGTGTTTTATGTTTGTTTTGATAATGACTCCCTTATGTATAAAGGGCTAATATAGCATAATGTGCTTCTGAAGTCTGGTGAAAACATGGGTGTACATCTTTTAAAGTCTGATCACAGAGCAGGTTTACAGCCTGAAGTTCCTGAAGAGTTTGCAGTTGAGGGAAGTGGCAGCATCAAGAGAAACTGACTGTTTTTCATTTTGAATGAACATAAAAGGTCAATAGACATTTGCTAAGCACTTACAAGAAGTTTCTGATGTAGTTTGGGAAAGTTTGGTAGGAGGTGGCATACAGGAGAGTAGATTTTTGTTTACCCTTGGAAAGGACAGAGGTAAAGTTTAAACACTGGAGAGAATAAAATTGATTGTTTGCTATGTTTAATCTTGTTACGAGCTATAGCCAGGAAAGCAGTGCAATGCTCTTCCCCTTTTTTCACTCCTAGACAGAGATTCCCACTGCTTCATTTGTTGGACCTAATGATTATTCAGCTGCGGAATGTCCTAAAGGAAAATAGAAATAAGGGAAGTCCAATTTTCTGTAGCTGATCTCAGAGACCTTGTGGCCACCCTGTGGTCTGATGCCAGAAAGTTGGTGGAGGGAGAAGAGGGGAAGAACGAAATTTCACCTGTTGTCCACAGCAGCAGCAACTGCTAGTTGTCTAGTCTACAACTAGATCAGATTAGATTTAGAGAAATAATATGAGAGAGCAAGCAGTGAACTCATGGCAGGGCGGGGGAAAAAGGTGCATGAGAAGACCAAGCACAAAATTGAATCCTAGAGGTGCTTAAGGATGTCAGAGGGTATATGTTTTAGCCTATGCAACTGAAGAAGCCCCTTGAAAAATGTTAAATTCAGAACAAAAATGAAAGGAAAAAAGCAGTCTGCAAAATAGATGATCTGGCTTTTATTTCAGTTTTTATTTACATAGCGGGTGCTATTTTTTCCCCAGTTTTATAACTTACCTTGTTGAAATTTGTTCTCTAATGAAACACCATTATAGAGTTTGAAATCCCTTTTGGTGTTTTTCATTGTACTCATTTTAGGCAAAAGATATAGGCAGTTCTGATTCAAAACTGACAGATTCGTTGTCCTATAACAATGTCTTACACTTAGATTTTATTTAATTCTTGGTAACAGTCTAACTCATTATTCTATCTCTAGAGTATAGTTTAGAAGGAATTTATATGCAGAAGAATTAAGTATAGGAAAAAAACCTCTCGTAATAAAAATTGTAAGCAAAATGTAAGCGTACATTCATATTTTCTGGGGTTTTTTTTAATCCTTAAATGAAGTTAAAATGTAATTCTTTTAGGAAAGAGAATATGAATATTACTGTCACTCAGAAATAGTGTCCAAATATCCTTTGGACAAAACGTATTCAAAACAGATTGAGAGGCAATATTTGTGTACCCTCACAATATTTGGAATAAGTAATACACATGCTAAAATGGAGATCTACCCTTTATAGTTACCACTGTACATGCTTTGTAAGTGAGTGAAAATATTTTCTGATAGCATTAATTCTGGTGTTTACTATGGTTTTCACAGCTTTAGAATCTATGGAGTACAGCCAGCTGTCAGAAATTCCTGCAGTCTGCTCTTGTTAATCATCAAAACTGTAACTGACAGTTGCTGAAGTTTTGTTTTCTGTCTGTTTCTGCAGGACAACTGTAGCTCAGTTACCTGTGTGCTATCTCCTGTAATACAGGAATTGCATGTTCTCAGCTGAGTATCTTAGGTGTTTGTCAGATTTATTAACATGCGATTTTTCATGTGTCTCTCACTAATTACTTCTAGATAAAATTGTGATGTTACTTTAGAATGCAGAGTATTTTTGGAAAACAAAATATCCTGGCTCTTTCTAGCCTATGCAAAGCAGTGCATAGTTTTTCAGAGGAGGCATTTAATTGTAGATGACAAGTTCGGTAACAGGATTCTTTGCTGCTTTTTATG
>NW_010511094.1:45226-120468 GCF_000687285.1 Phaethon lepturus | reverse complement strand
CCCCCCCCCCCCCCCCCCCCGGTAGTAGTATTGTAATAATGAATTTAGGTCATGAGTGAAGAACCTGTTTCAGCCCCTGCTTAAAAGCAGGAGACTTCTAGGAGGAGAAGCCCATTGGGAAACCTTTATATTATACATTGAAAAATAAAACAAAATTAATGTGTGTTGATACTAGTGAAATTTCCACTGATTATGTTCTTTACAGCTTGGCCAAATTCTGTTGCTGGCCAGTATGAAAAACAACTGCAAAGGCGTGCTTTAATCAACACTTGATTTTTTTAGTTTTGTGTTTATTTTTAACACGTGATCTAATATGATGCCTTTTTCTTTGAGTGCCATAGATGTTAGTTAATACCTGACTATCCTGCAATAAGAAGCCATTTCTCATTTTTCTTCTAGACATTTGAATGGACAAAGTTGTAGTTTTACAAAATCCTGTACCTGGTTGAGAAATTTAAAGTTTGCTTATTATTGTCACTTCAAAATGTTGGTGGACCATTCTCGATTAAAAGCTTAATCAGATCTATATTTGCTGGCTATTCAAATTGAGTCATGGTTTCTAAATTTGCTTCTGCAAAATTGCTTAAGAAAACCAAAAGCAATTGTTTTAATAGAGAGCTGGAGGAAAGTAACAAAAATCTTGAGGTTGTTTAATAATAATGCTTTTACAGTTGGAGAGCTATGAAAATGTTTTTAGCTGGTTGCATACCAGTCTTAATTCATTCTGTGCATGTCATTCTCATTTCAGGGTTAGTCTGCAATATAAAACCAACTTTATGACGGCTGATAACTTATCCATTTGTTTCTGGCCTACTTTGATGAGACCTGATTTTGAAAACAGAGAGTTTCTTTCTACCACCAAAATCCACCAGTCGGTTATAGAGACCTTCATTCAACAGTGTCAATTTTTCTTTTACAACGGGGAGATCGTAGAAGCACCTAACCCAGTGGCATGTCAGCCACCGCCTTCCAATGCAGTGCAGATGGTGGAACCAATGGTACCTCTTCAGTTACCACCACCACTGCAGCCTCAGCTGATACAGTCACAATTACCAGCAGACCCTCTTGGTATTATATAAATAGAAGATGATTGCAGGCAGCCTGGCACTGGACAGAAAAGACAAGCTATAGACATGCATGTTTCAGGATACAGTAATGTACTTCATATTTATGAAAAATAATTCCCATCCAGCTGATTGGACATCTTTTTGTTATATCCCGTACTGTGTTTCTCATTTGTACACACTGCAGATAAAAACTATGTGATAAGCATGACTGGAGAGGTTTAATTTTTAAAAGCAAAAATAGCTATAGAGTACAAAGCTGCTGCTGCATGATACCTTATTGCAATCACTATATCATTCCTGTGACGGTTTGTCACAATATATTGTGAATAAAATTTTTCTATAGAAATTTAATGATTTAAAAAAATACATTTATGAAACATTCAATGCTTACAGCCTGCTTTATGGCTGGTTTTGTTATTTAACACGCTATTTTTGGCAATTTTATTCACATTCAAGCATTCTGTGTAAACAACTAAAGCCCAGCTATAGTTTATTTTGTAATCTCCTGGCTACTTATGTGATGGTATGCTTAGGATGGTTTATGGAAGAATGCAGAATGCACTGTTGAGAATTTTACAATCCCTCACCATCCATCTTTACTTGTAAGTAAACCTGTGGACAGTTTGTTAAGGGTGGGTGAACTTGCTTATTATTTCTTACAGCACAATACCAAGGACATGCTTGTTGTAAAAGTGAGTTTCAAATATTGTACAAAAATTTTGATGTTGCCTACTTATTTCTTTATGTTCCATTACTGAACTAAACATTTTGTAAAACTGTTAATTCTGTAAACAGCTGCATGTTTAAAAGATCATTGATGGTCTTGTAAACTTAATCTAATATATTTTAGATATTTTAATTTTTCCCACTTGGGAATACATGTAGTGTTTAGAAAATAGTTCATGACATTTTCATATAAGGTTATATAACTTTTCATACATAAACATGAATTTTGTTGTAGTAAAATTCTCTAAACCAAACAATGTTTTAATCTAGGACTTCAATTAATCTATTCTTTAAATCTATTTTTATGTGACCCTTTAAAGATATACAAAAATGCATTGCTAATACATAGCAATAAATACTTTGGGTACTGACAATTAACCTCTTTGGAGTGTGTATATATAAAATCACATAAACTTGTATTCATATTTTTTCCTGTGGTATGTTGTACTAAAAATTCAGATGACTGATTTTTATTTTTTTCCACTTTTTTAAATTATCTCTTTTTTCATTTATTTTCCTTTTACATTGGTACCAATTTTGCTGTAAAAGAATGCTGCTTAATTTAAACAAATCTTTTGGTTAAATATTTTGTTAGTGGTAAAAAATTTAGAAGGTTACAAATTGTAGCAAAGGGGAGACCATAGATAAACACTACCTGTGAGACTTTTCATAGCAGCTTTTTTTCTTTCATGCTCAAAATACACCTTTTCAGGTCTGCTAAGAAGAAAACAGTTTTGGCTCATTCAGCTGCTAGAATGTTTTGTGTAGTTTAAAAAAAAAAAAAAAAAACGCTTTATGATGGTCACTGTTGTAATCTTCACTTATAACAAGATTTAAGATCGTCTTGTATGTATTATAGTAAATAGATGATTTTGAGAATTAAGGCTTTTAAGAGTTTGATTTGCTCCATTTTCCCAAAATAAAAATTGCCTTTCCCACTTATGTCCTAGGTATTGTACTTCTAATTATGACTTGGATTATCATTCTGGATGACTATGATACCATAAACCCGGCTGCTGTTTGAAGTACATGTATATTATAAATTATCTTGATATTGTGTTATATTCTTGCAAGTAATTATCTTTTATAAGAAAACATGAACAAAAAAGAAAACTCAACCCTATTCCTATTGCAAAGCACACAGGAATTAATAGTACAATAAAGTCTGTCCTGTAAATTGTAGTATTCTTAACTTGTTCTACTTTACCTGTTGTCTATATAGCTTTTTATTTATAGCTGTCAGTCTAATCTTGGCATGTTTAGCAAAGAAAATGAAACTTCAAGAGTTTTATAAACTATTTCTAGGTTGCTAAAGAATTTATTTTTCTACTGTATATGGTATAGACAAAGCATCACCTGTACAGGAAACAAGACTATTTCTAATAGAAGTAAGCTTAAAAATAAATGCCAGTCATATCCATATTTAAAAGTTCTATCTATAAAGCATCTCCAGTCTTTGTAATGTGAATTACATTTTAAACTTTCTACAAATTCAGAGTTGTTTGCCATAATATTTAACTAATCTTTGAATACTAATTTTTAGAATACTTTACATTCCATTTCATGATGAACTTTCATGTTGAACTTGTGATCATAAATTTTTGCAGTGTCATTTATTTCTTGTGTATGATATTACGGCTGAATCACTTCATGATTTTTTTAAAGAAACACATTTGGCCAAATATGAAAGTGTTACTACATTTGCTGGATAAAATGCAAAAGAGAAATGATAAGAACGCATGGCATGTGGCGCTTGATTGTCACATGGAGGAGTCCCTGCATATACTGCTTGCATTCTAGAAGTGTTATATGCAGGAATGTGGATGTGTGTGTGTCTAATATATACAGTTTGATACTTTTTATGTGTTTGTGTGTTTATGTACACAAGCACATGTGCACAGACTTGCATGCACATACGCCCAGATAGTAAAGTTTTTAAAAGAGACTAGGAAATTATACCCTCGTTATTAAAGATTTATAATAGAGCCTTCTCTACTATTATTTTTATTAGTGCTATAAAATGAGGAAGCATGTCATTATATACGAATTCCTCATACTTTGGCTCATTTAGTCCCTTCTAATTTTAATGAAAATCCAAACAATAATAACTATATTTTTAATGTGAACATTTTTACAGTAATATCTATCTTGATACAAATGTATATTATTTTTGGTTGAGCATCTCAGTGACACTTGATGGAGTAGTTTTGTCTTTTTTTTAATGTAATATTGGTATAGACAATATAATGTACTGCAGTGTATTGTCTTTCAATCTTTTAGCAATTTTAAAATCCCAGACCCGAGTTACAAAAGTGCCATTTTAAGCAATGCTTGACAGGTTATTTCAAAATTCTTTACCCTCCATGATCTTGTGGAATTTTAACATATATAGTGTAAATAGATTGCAGATGTGGACTTCAGTGAAAAGAAACTTTTTTGTTGTTGTGTGTTTTCTCCATTATCTGAATTCTGGTTGCTAGGAAATTTTAGATATGTTCAATTTTAGTTGCTGGAATTTAGCTTCCAATATTTATGATAAATATAGAAAAACTATCAATTGGAGATTTAAAAAATTGGCCTTAGCTTACCTGTTTTTTTCAGTAATTGTGATTCTGTTTGTCAACTGAAAAAAATACATAAAAAAAAATTAAAGTAAAAATTCTGTTCTTTGTTTATAATGTAATCTTTTGTTGCTACATCAGCAGAATACTGCAGTGAATTAAATATCAGTGAAGCTTATTCTGTATAAAAGATGCAATGAATAAAATACTAAGATGCTTACTGTGTATAATGTTCAGTTTAGTTGCCTAGTAAATTTTTCAAGGCAAAAGCACCCTATCTTTCACATACACAGATGAAATTTAGGAGTAAATCTTACTAAACTCGGTGCACCAAGTGTTGAAGGGATTCTTGGGGGGGGTGTGGTGTGTATCTCTTTTGCATCTGATATGTCTTTTAAACCGCTGAATTTTGGAAGTGATGGTCGCAGTGGTGAAAATTCTTCTGTAGGTCATGCACCCCCACCGAGATGGATGTGTGCATAGGCGAGGGAACAGACCCCCAAAGTGACAGAACGTAAGGTGTTCTGTTTAACTGTGCAGTGCATGTGAAATTCTGTGGCTCATGTGACCTCTTCCATTTTTCACCCGATTGAACTACTCAGCAAGAAAGGCTGTGATGATGGAAATGAGGTTTTCAGGTTTCTACCGTGGTAAAGGAAAGGGTCTCTTAAAATGATTTTTTTTTTTTTCCTACAGAATTTTTAATCCTGAAATAAAAACTGTGGGTTTTGAGGTCAGCTTTACATTTTCAGAGTTGTACATTTTTGGTCATATTCCACTAACTATATGGGATAAATCCAACTTTGATAACAGTACTGCTTTTAGCTCTTGTGCATGCAACATCTGTGCTTGGTTTGTTTCTTCAGAGCATCTTGAGTAACATGGCCGACGCAGAAACAACTGCAAAAACTTCCTGACAGCCTTCAAATCTGAGCCCTGCTTAATGTGTTATTCTATATCTTAATACTTTCAGATACTGGAACATTGTAATCTCCAACAGCTTGCATCTTACCTATAAGTTACTAAGTGTACCAATCTCAGTTTTTTAGATTGCTGAATCTGAAGTGTGATGCGGTGTTCAGGCTCTGCAGCAGACCGCAAGCTGTCTTAGAGAACCAGAGTGTAACGTTAGTGTTCACTTGTGTCAGATTTGTTCTTTCAACTAATTAATAGTTTCCATGGAATCAGAAGGGATGAATTTAATCTATCATCATGGTTAGTGAAAGCGAACACTTCCTTCCTTTTCTTATTGACAAGTTCTTTCCCAAGTGTGTAGAAGGTGCGTGTTACGGCTGTTGCCCATATGTTTCTCATCTTCCTTATAAGATGTGATGAATGTGTGTTTAGACCCAGTATTTTTGTCGCTGAATTGAGTGTCATTGATGCCTAGCCAACATTCTGGTGCTTTATATTACAGAACAGGGTTTAATATACCTGATTACATTAATAATAATTTGTCTGTTACTGGTTTTCATTTGGTGTAATTTAAAAAATATGGAGAATTAAAGAATATCACTGTATGCCTACAGTGCAGTAACTTTGGTTTTTCAGTCTTAGAGTGTGATAATAGTGAATGGCCGTTGTTACTTACAAGCTGCTTGAGTTAAGAAAAGATGGGAAGGGAATCTCGTGGTGGTACTTCCAGCCATGATTGTGTGCCAGTGCTCCAGATACACTGACTTGAAGAGTACCTCTGGCTGCTTATGTGACTGACTGATTTAAATAGTGTAGCTGTAGCTTATATTTTCCCCAGAATTACGCTGCTGCAATCTATCTGTTCTTGCAGTCTATCTTGCTCATTTCTGCTTAACAACTGAAGAAGTGAAGGGAAAGCAAACTAGTTCTTCTCATCTTTTCCTGCAGTTCTTTCAGCTTTGCCACTGATGAGACTTATCAGGGACTCCTAAATTGCTCTTGCAGGGTTTTACTGAACTAAACGTAGAAAACATACAGAGTGGCAAGTTATGAGTTGAAATTATTTGGTGAACTGACACTGAGTGCAACGAACTGGTGAAGCGTCCGGAAAAAAACAAGTTGTGCTATTACATTACAGGTGGTGTGGTCTCCTCTTGAAGGTTCCACCCTCGGTGCTTGGCAGTGCGACCCGAGTTTCTGCAGTGACTGCCCTTAGGTGGTCATATTGACCCCGTGCAGGAGTTGGGAATGAAGAAGAGATCAAGGAACCTACCTCAAAAAAATCATGTACTTTTAACAGCTGCCTCTTAAAACACTGAAATGAAATCATTATGTAGCAAAAAACCAATTATGGAGAATTAAATGCCTGTGGTTCATTATTGAAAAATGTATGTATAGACACATATGCTTTTTTTAACTTGTAAAGAAGCAGATGTTGATACAGTGGTTCTAATGTGGAAACAGGTGGCCAGCCTGCTCCAGATAATGATTGCTTACAATTCAGATGTTAAGTTTTGGAAACTGAATGTAAACGGATGTATCTGATTTCGATACCCTGTGAGTTGTCTACCCGTAAGGTTAGTTTAATTTTGTTATCCTATGTGGTCACACAAATGAGCCTGATTTTATGTCCTTTATTTATATTAGTTGAGAAGTTTCTTTATCTCTTCACAGATGACTGCTTTCTTTATTCTTTCTTCTCTTGGTATTTCTTTTTGACTTACTTAGTCTTAAAGTCAAAACTTACATTTATAACATGATCATAATACTTGTCTCCTGTAAAACATACTGAGTCCCACATAAAGTTTATAAAAGTCGATCAATACTCGTTTGTCCCCTTTTGTCTGCACTAGTCTGTGTGCACTCATCTGCTGTTTTGGGTATGCAGGACCTGGGGCAATGTGGCACTTCTCCATGTCTGGAGGTTCTGATCGCCAGGAAGCAGATGTCAGGGTGATCTTTTTTTCCCTATCCTAACCCGCTTCTAAGAGCAAGTGCTGGAAAGAGCAGCTAGGAGATGGTTTAAAAATGGTGAAGGATAAATGTTACGAGTTCTCAATATATCAGTGAGGTGAAGATGCTCACCTCAACTGGGCTTCATTTCTGTGCTGGAAGTTTGTGTGTAGAGAGCTTTCAAGCCTTCCACTGATAGTGTAAAGGTAGGAGGAGATGGGGAAGCCCTTCCCTGTACCCTTCTCCTTAACCTCAAGGGGCAGTGTTCTGGCAGAGTTTGGGACACCAAGTCCTCTATGTCTGATGTGAAGTTTTGGCCCCACAGAAAGAGGGTCAGGGATTAGCACGTGGCCTTCAGCCAGAATTGGTACAGCTAAACGGTGGGGACACACGTACCAACCTTAAATTGTTCCTCGGCATCCCTGTTTCTGAAGCGTGCTGCCCTGAGAGTCTGTTGTTTTTAAATATAAAGTAGTTTTGAGTGATACTACCACCACAATCTGCAGTTCTAAGTCATCTTTACATCTACTCATAGCTGGCCAGATTTATTTACCAGGATACAAAGCTTCCCTGACCTGAAATACTTCTGAGGAAGTAGAAATCAAGCTGCGTTCTCCTTGGGCTTGTAACACAGTGCTATCAAGTATTACTTTGTTTTCTTTCTTCTTTTCAAAGAAGGTAGTTTTTAAGAAAAATGAGGGGGCTGAACTGTTTATATGTCAGAGATGTGTTTTTGTAACACTGTGAAGTAAATGCCCAGGTCATTGAATGAAGACATGGAAGTAATGTTTGAAGACGTGAATCCTGCTGGAATCGTTTGGAAGACTGTCTGTGGCAGAGTAAGTGAATTGCAGAACAAATTATCCTCTCAATCATGGATATAGTTCCTCTTTGAAGGAAACCTAATACTTTTCTTTTTCCTTTCTCCAGAAGGGAGGTGAACTGGTGTGCATGTAATGTTACCTTTCTCCCCCCACCCCTTTTTTTCTTTAATTTTTTTCTCTTCCCCCTTTACCCACCCTGGAAACAGCAGAGCTGCTCAGCTAGAGTTCCCTCAATGTGAAGAAGAGATTCTGCTGCAGGGCATTCTTTTTTTGGGAGTATTTGGCTTTAGATGTCACCTCTCCTCCTTTGCACTACAAGAATGTAGGTTTTAACTCCTGGGCTTGCTACAAAACCTATTTTTCCTCCCTCCCTAAAGTTGCTGAGGAAGAGTGGGCTGAAACGAATGTCTACAGGAAGTTATTTATCTTTGTGCAGTAATTTATGGGATGGGTGCCCAGAGCCCTAGGATGGCAAAATTTCTTTAGAAATGTAAAGAAAAAAATAGCTTACAACTTCTGTGAGTCTCTTTCCTTCTGATGTACTAGTTAAGGAAACCTGTTCTTGCACTGAACAGTAGTAAAAAGTACGTTCTGAACTAATTTAGGTGATAAATGTGTCTATATTCTGAATAATAAGCAATTGCCTTCTTGCAGGTAAGTGTTGCATGTACAGCTGAAGTGAAGGTCTACTAGAAAGCGTGCTAAATATAAGCAAATGGGACATGCGACTGCTTTAGCTCATCAGGAGGAAGCTAAGACAGTGGGAATTTTAAGAGCTTAGAAATTTTAAACTGAATCAAAGGTAACATTTATGGAAAGTATTTTTTTCTTTCTGGTGTTTTCAGTGGCTTCTGTTTGCATTTTTGTGATATGAGGGGATGTTCCAACACACACCGTTCCCAGTGCTGCAGTGGTCTTAACAGCCATCCGGCCGTGTGCTTGATGAGGAGGCTGTTGAGGAGGTGCTGAAGAAGTTCTCACCAGCCTTTTCCCTTTCAGAGTAGAGAGCTTTAAAAAAAAAAAAAAACAACAAAAAAACAACCAAAAAAAAGCCTGCTTACAGGAGGTCTTTTCTGGCTTTCTCTAAGATAAGAGACTTTCCACCCTGACAAAGTTCTCAGGAATATACGCAGTTGGCCAAAACCACAATCTGGACAGTTTCGCTATGTGTGTGTTTTCCTTTATTATAAAAAGGAGGGCAAGAAAAGCTAAGATGCATTTTTATTGTTGAAATGGAAACAACATTTTTTGGGGGAGGGTGTGGAATTTACTATTCAAAGAAAATACTAGAATGGGCCAAGTAACCCTCTGGAAATACCGGTGAAGTATTCACATTGAAGAGAATAACCTTTTGTTGTTAGTTTTTCCCAGTGGCATCACAATTTCCTGACTAGCAAACCAGATTCTTTCTTACGGCTTTGTCTAAGTATGTTTTATTTGCAGGTGTGTTAATGCCATTTTTAAACTACTACAATTGCATTCAGTAGTTCAAAAAAAAAAAAAAAAATCTTGTGTGGAGGTATCTGCTTGTCAGAGGCCCTGGATTATTCATCACTCTGATAGTGAGTAAAAGGGATCCAGATTTCATACTGAGAATATAAAATGGAGACAGCTGACATTCTCCCTTATTAAAGAACATCTAGGGTGACCTTTTTTTTTGCCTGAACTGGCGGAAGTTTGGTTTCAACTGCAGCTGGCACTACTGCAGCGCCTGGAGCACCCATGTACAAAGGAAAGAGAGCCTGTTCTGTGCACGCAACTTTCCAAAGACAGAAGCAATAGGTAAAGCAGATGTCTTCATTTTTCCCTACTGGAAATGTGACTACAAGAGTGACTGTCATAGCCCGCTTTATAGTCTTATCCCGTAATCTGAGCATAAATGCCGGATTTATATTTCAAAAATACTTAGCAGACCTGTGTTCCTACATTCATTGTATTCTCATTTCTGACCTGCACCCAGTTTCTTTTTAAAAGAGAATTTGTCTACACGTGTGCAAAATCGTATTAACTCAATGGCAGCATTTGCTCAGTTTAGAAGGTTTAGTGAATGTTGTCAGAAAACAGTCTTTGGTTAGAGTTTATCTGATAAAGTTAGACCAACTCCTGTGTTACTGTTAAAATGCTTCTCTCCTTCGCCTTTACAGTGAAGCAGAAGCTAACCTGGGATGGAAATGTTGCACCGCCTGCTTTGGTGAAGCTTCAATTAGCAAGGAAGGAATTACAGTTTTCGTTTCCTTGTGAAATGCCCAGCAGGCACTTGATCGGTGGAAGTCTCACGTACCTGCATGTACGCATGGAGAGTTAGGAAAATGGCTCTCCTAAACTGTTCTTTTCTCTACTCATTAATCTATTATTTCTGTGTCCCCAAATGTCTCAGATTCAGCTATGTATAGCCCAACATGTTGGGTTTTCCACCTTGTGTTGGAAACTGAAACTCAAATTTGCTGCAAGTGCATGAATATTTAGTCTCTGTCTGCTTCCTGAAGAGCATCCATGTTTTATCCATACATTTGGTATTCAAGAAACAGGAGGGAAATGAAAGGCGAGTGATTTTTACCTCTATGAATTTCAGAAGAATCTGGGAGTTCCTGTACTGGGAATTGGCCCCTGTTCTGTGTCTGTGGAAGAGATCCAGCTGCACCGTTCCCCCACGTGTGCTGTGGGTAGCTGGTCCCTTCTGTCTTGTTTCTAGGCAGCGTGGTGGCTCAAAGGTTGGCCATTGAGTGCAGCGTATCCCTGTGTCCTGGTGTCAGCTGGGATAAAGTTAATTTTCTTCGTAGTAGCTGATATAGTGCTGTGTTTCGGATTTGGGACAAAAATAAGTTGGTGACATACTGATGTGTTAGTTGTTGCTAAGTAAAGGACTGTCCAGCTTCTCACTCTGGCCTGCCATGGGCGCACGGGGAGCTGGGAGGGGGCACAGCCGGGACAGTTGGCCCAGACTGGCCCAAGGGATATTCCATACCATATGACGTCATGCCCAGTATAGAAAGTGGGGGAGTTGGCCGGGGAGGGCCGCTGCCTGGGGCTGGGCCGGGCACTGGTCGGCGGGTGGTGAGCAATTGCATTGTGCATCACCTGTTTCGTGTGTCTTTTTATCATTATTTTTTTTCCTTCCTTTTCTGTCCTATTAAACTGTCTTTTTATCTCAACCCATGGATTTTACTTTTTGTTCCCAATTCTCTCCCCCATCCTGCCAGGGAGCGGGGAGCGAGCGAAGGGCTGTGTGGTGTGTAGCTGCCTGCCAGGTTAAACCACAATACCCTGAAAACCCAGGTGTGGTACGCTGCCGTGTACCCCCCTCTTTAAATAGCGCGAGGGAAAGCTCTCCCCCTCCGCTTCTGCAAATCAGTTTGGAAAACTCTCCTCTTGTTTCACATCAGCAACGTGAGTATTTGCCCTTTTCCTCAAGAGGCTGACAGGAATATGCCTCTTCCTGAACTGAAGACTTTCCTTGATCTTTCCGATTTCAATTGCTGTAGAAGTTAAAGCATTCTGTAAACAAGTTTTCAGAATAACTGAATGACAAAATGGAAGAAAGAAGTTAAAATATGTGCATGATATCTTCATGTGCACATACTCACTGAGCAGAAAATAAAGTCGTCCCTTTCCCTTTTGGCTCTGAGAAACAGTTGTTTGAAAGACGCACATAAAAATGCACGGGCACGAGTACCGTGGTCTTCTCAAATCTAGGGATCCGATCTCACCCTTTGGTTTGTTACAAGAACTGCAAATGATATTCGTAGCAAACTTACTGCTAAAAATTCTTCAGCCCTCCCTGCTCCCCCAGATGAAACACGCGGCGAAGAGCAAGGAATGACCTTGCCTGACTCGCGTCACCCGCTGTTACGCCCCGTGTCACGTTGCCCATTTGTTATAGCCAGCTGTTGGCTCTTGCTTTATACTTAAATCACAAGTTTTTGGAACATGCGATGTGGGTATATGGCACCTTCTTGGTGGTGTGTCTTGGGGCCACACCAGTACAATAAAAAAAAACAACCCCAAGCTGGCCAATACACATACAGTAGTTGGGATTATGCTCATTTTTGTAAACCATATTGGTGACATTTCATGGGATACAATACCGATAGCCCTGTCATAAATTTGTGTACCGCTATCATATATATAATTCTTTCTATATTTTCCAGAAAGAACAAGCATACAATAGTAACTGCATTTAGAATTGAGAAGTCTTCTAATGATTCTATCTTTACTCATTACCCCCTTTTTTTGTTGATACTTTGAAAGTGCTTCACTATTTTCCTTATGTGACTACGCACTTTCTTTCTATGTTTTTCCTTGCTAGGTGGTAAACCTCTATGGCTGTATGGTATTTTCCGCTAACAAGTTGCTGGAAGTTGTGGAGATGGCACAGACTGGTTAAAAGGGGGGGGCGGGGAATAAAAATTTATGTAACATTGAAAATAATTTTAAAAAGCCATAAAATAGGGAACCAAATACGGAAATGGATAAGAACTAGGGTGAAGGCAAAGGTCTTCAAAGGGGAAAGAGCTTACTTTTTAAATAAAGTGAAGTTTTACTTCAAGATGCCAAAGTAAGCTACTTCAAACAGAGGGGAATGGCTGCAGATGTTAACATAAGGGTTCTAGCACAAGGTATGCAAGTGGGTTTATTTGACCGCTTCTTGGTATTTAAATTGTTGTGCTAGTGTAATCATAACAAATACTCATTAGGTTTTTAAATTTGCACAGATATTGAAATATAACAACTCTTGACCCACAAGAGCTATTCTAAAAAAATAACTATTACCTGGAATATACAAGTGTAGGTCTTGATCATTCTTGTACCTCTGATGGAAATTTCTCTCTACTTTTCTTCCAAACCTGTGAAATAGATTCCACACCTTTCCCCGTGTCTTATTTCAGTGATTCAGTATCCTTATGGGAAGAAAGATTCTCCTGGTAGTCAAGCTAAATCTTTTTTACTGCAAGATAAACCGATGACTTCTAGTTCTGTTGCAAATGGACGTAGTAAATATTTATCACTGTCACCTTTATAGTGATCTTTAGATGCTGAAAGACTGCGATGTCCCATTTCTCCCTCACTGCTTTCCAGGGCTGTCTTTGTCCTAGTAACGCATTCCTTTAAGCTTTTTTTATAGTTTGTGTTTATAAACCATGTAGTATTTTCGTCGCTTTTCTTTTAAGTCTATTGGTGGTCCAAACTGGGCACAGTCCTGACCACTGTACTAACATAAAGTACACTAGTATAATATCTCTTTTATCTTGTAAATAATGGGTAAGGCTGATTGGCCCCTAAGCCAATATACTGTAAGCCCCAAATTTTATTACCACTCATTACCAATTTTATATGTACTTTTAAAATGGTACCATTCAAACAGGGGGGCCGGTTTTAGCTGAAGCTCACGAGACCCAAGTTCTTCTATTAGACTTTTCGGTGCGTGTTTCCACGCGAGGAACTGAAGTGGGGTGAACTCGTGGGTTACCGGCGCCGCCTCAGCAAGCACGAGAGCGTGTGACGGGGAGAAGATGCGGGACGAGGCGTTCTGCAATTCTGCCCTTCGAAGAATTTGAGGGGCACGCGTTTTTATTATTAGTCACTCCTGAGATACTAGCTATTGAATCATGCTGCAACTCTGTGATCCTTCGTTGAGAAGGATGATAGAGAAAACATAAAAGACATGGTGAACCTTGGATAAAAGCAAAGGCAGCCTTTCAAAATGGTTACTGAATTAAGCGGTGAGGAATAGATGATGTGTCTCTTCTTAAAGCGTATATACTTCATGCAGATGTGCTGTTTTCCTCAATTATCATGGCTGGCTTGCTCTAAAAAAAATATTAAAATTGCTTCATTCAGTGAGGATTCTAGAATTAATGTTTGTTCTTTAGTGGATGCTTCTAACATTGGGGAGAGAAATACAGTGAGGTGACGTAAGTTAGATGGCTTCACTTCCAAATTACTTTGACGTATCTAAAATGTTCAAATACTTCCCATTTCTGAGTACCTAATTAACATTTTATAACTCCTTATTCTAAAACTTAAAGAAATGAGGATTTTCTTGCGGCGTTTTTAGCTTTGTCTGCAAAGATATATGTGATGTTGTATAAACAATGCAAATATCTTTGGCACTGAATCCCATAATAAAGATCTCAGTTTGTACACACTAATTTAAGATTTAATGTCATGTTTCCATAAGGTTTGTTGACTATTAAATTTATGACTCCCTTCATCAGTTCTAGGGCTAGATAAAAGCAAGAAAAAAAACCAACAAAAAACCCCCCTTTAATTTGTGAAATAAATACCGCTGTCTGAAAGCCTGTGATTTGGATTTTTAAACATGCAGCTGTCCTCCTCTCATTCTTCTCACTCTCTTTACATTCACGGGAAGGTAAATCCATAGCACTGCAGTGTGAGTCCTCGTTACAACGGAGGCCATTAATCAAGTTATGCTGGTTTTGGAGTGCGTTATCAATATCGCTCCCTTCCGCCGTTAGTGTTGACAGTGCCTTCCAAAATACTGAAGCAGCAGTTTCTTAAATGACAAAGCAAACAACTTACAGTACGCCAGTAAAAGGTAATAACATGAAAGGATTGCTTTAAGAAAAATATCCTATTAGGAAGCATATTTCTCTAATGTTTTTGTTGATATATTTATAGATACAGCTATGCACACATTGTATGGGATGGAATGCACTGTATATTGTTCTAGAAATGCCGTTGTGGTGTGAATGTGAAGGTTTTATTGACAAAAGCGTGGGATAACCATAGGACCAACTGATTGCAAAGCTACTGCAGAAAGCACTAGTACTTATACAATACAGAATATATAAATAGATTTATTTTTTGCAACCTAGCACGTCTGCGTATTGTTAAGATATTAACACAAGATGAATTTGTTTTCTTTCTACCCCAATTGTGCCATCAGTATTCAACCGGAACTTTAAGGTATGTCTGGGAACCAAGAGGGGCTTTACCCATCTTGTTATCGAAGACCATGTGTCTTTGAGTTTGGAGTGGAAGATGATCAACGCACTCAGGCTATTTACTTACGGCGTGCTGCTTTGGATAGGCACCAAAATAATACATATCACAGCGCCGCATGAGTCCTTTTGGCTAGCAAAGGCCGTGCTGCGACCGTGCTTTAGATGAGCTTCCTTCATCGTCGTTTCAATGGTTTGGGGGATCTGATGACTGGCTAGCAAGCGGTTATTTGATTCTGAGCAGCAGCTCACCGCTGGGCCTCAGAATCGTGTCAACGTGTCGACGTGCCCTCTCTGAAGGCGGGGTAAGCCGCCATGGGGCTGAGGCTTCTGGCCGCAGAGCCGGGACTGCCTACGGACCGCAAGGAAGCTGCCTTCAGCTGAGGTTCACAGCTTCAGAGCTCGGTGAAATGAGTTTCTTTTTAACAATGAAGCAGGCAAAAAACAACGGCCAAAACTTTCCTGTTGAAAGATAGGAAATGATTTCTCTTTTCTTCTAGCTTTCTCTTCTCTATGAAATACCATGATCCTTTCTGGAAAGCGGTAAGTTCTGTGAAATATTGCACTACACATGCTTTTAGGAATAATGTTTTAAAGGTAAAAATGTTTACTTATTTAAAAATGCATACTTAATTTCTTGATCCGTGAGATTTTACTCCTTTTAAAATTAATTTGTCACTCTACAAACTTCATACCTGCTTGAACGATTCCAAAAAATCTCTTACTCTCATGTTTGCTTTAAATACTTTGGCAAGTTTTCATGTTCCTTCTCTTAACCAGATTTGCACACCTTGATGTTCATCACTGAAAGGATTTGCTGCCAACAGCTTCAGGTCTCCTCAGGCTGAATTAGATGTAGGAGTGATCCTCGTGTTACCTTTTCAGTCTGAATACCTTTCTCTCCTTCCTTTTTTTTTTTTTTTTTTTTTTGGAAGGGATCAAGTGCCAGGTGGTTCTTCTGCTCAGCAATGCTGATCAGCGACTCGGACAGCAAGTCAAGCAGAACTGTTGCAGACCTTTTGCACAAAGAAGTTGTTGAGCAACATCATACAAGTTCCTTCTCTCTCTGGCACTCAGCTGTCACTCTTTTGAGGTGCTGGTTTGTATTGGCCCCAGGCCTCCAGCCACAAAATATTTGCTAGGCGACAGGATACACCTGAGTCAATGCTCCAGGAGGGAGACGTGCAGTAAGACAGGAGACAAGGTCATTATAGACAGCTAAATGCCAGGAGGTCACGTAGCCCCGAGTGCGTATGTTGTGTAGGAGGGAGGGCAGGATGCCTTCCCTCGGAGGTTCGATATCACCCCTCAGAGCTCCAGGTGAACATCTGGGAGCTGGCGTGCTGCCAGCCCCTGTGAGCACACCGCCCGCGCGCGGCGAGCGCGCCTCCGGAGAACCGACCCCTGCAGAGTTCGCGCACCTCTCTTCCCTTCTCCGTTTTCTCTCGGGTCTCTCATGGTCGCAGCTCTCCACTGAATGTTTGCTCATATTTTATCTCTGTGTTTCAGTTTCTTTCCTCACAGGTGTATTAGCCTGTATTTTTCCTGGCTAAAAATCTCTGCTCTGCCAATACTGAAAACTTCCTGAATCTCTTGCCTTGGTTACGGTGATGTTTATGAGGTATATTATTGACTAAGAATTTGACCAACATGCTGCTCTCTTCTTGGCATACTCCTTTCAATTAATCAATGTAGCCATTAAACAGAATGTGGCTAATGCAAGTGATAAAAGCTTCAACTTGACATGATGTCATTTACTGTTATCCTTTGTGTATGACGTTTTCCATTTACGTGACTTGCACAGCTGGACTGGCCCTCAATTAAAGACTCCGGTATAACTGTATTGAATGTTTTATTAATATTTCATCTGAGGTTTTCTCATCATCTATGATGTTCATTTGTACAAAAAAAAAGTCACGCATGGCATCATCTATTGATCAGCTCTGTCTCCTAGTGTGCAGTCTAGTGTGCAGAGTCATGTCATTTCCCTTTCTACCAGCAGCAAACCCAAACCAACGCTGGATAATAAGTCATTATTACATGGAAATTTATGAATCGTTTTGGTGGGGGGTTCACCTCTTTGATTCTCATATTTAATTGGTTTTCAGCATAGTTTAATTTTTTTAAAGGAGGTTTTAATGCTTTTGTGAGGTCCCATCTAGCTATTCTAGACTGTCTAGAATTTGGAGTTAACTCATTTGGTTTTATGGAAGGTAGAGTAATAGTCTTGCTCACTCTGAAATAACTTTTTGTTTCCATTAACACAACTGGGCGAAGTGTAATCCCTCAGGCAAAGTGGATAGGGCTGTTCATTCCGCTCTGTGTGGTATCCTTTATACCTTTTTCCTGTCACTATGCATGGAACTTTGTCCGGGTTTATAATCTCTCAAGTTTTTTCTTGTTGTTTGCCTTAAAAGCACAAGTATGACTCAACCTGAGATTTCTCCTAAGCATTATTTCTGAATGCAAGGAAAACCAGTGAATTAAGTGTTCATATTTCTAAATGAATTCCTCCTCTTTGTCATCTAAAAAAAATCTTTGCTTGAGCCTGTTCATGGTCAGAAAATGAGCATATGTAGTCGTTGGAACATAAAACAGAACTCATGGCATTCATACATATTTTTGTGTTGGCTGTTATCTCAAAGCTGTTACTGTGCCTATAGTTCTTCAAGTCTGCACTGTAAAGAAAGCAGCTTTTCTCTTTCTTTATCACTGCAAGAGAGTCATTACTGCCACTTTAAATAATTATCTTTATGAAAACAAATGTCAACTTACCATTGCTACTGTTACTTTGTTTTGTCAGCAATGCGACTGAGGCAAATACTTCACTAGAATATCTGTCTTGAGTAGTGACCCTGCTGTAAACACTTTCCCTGCTTCATAGAATATTTAAGAAATAATAATGTTCACTGTGGGTTAGTTTTAATTTTTTTTTTCCCTGTGTTTCTTACAGTAGGTTTGACCTCTAAGCTAAAAAAAAAAAAGGGCTGCAAGACCTCCATTCACGTTCACCACCAAACCTTAGAACACAGCCAATATATAGGAACAGGAGAAATAAAGACTTAATGCATCAGGCCCACGTGATGGACAGACCCTCTCTGCACGTTACATCTCTTTTAACCAGATGTGAATTGTATTCTAGCTGGAGTAATGGTTATGTGTGCTAGAGGCTAATCTCTTGAATCAGAAAGCCATTTGTTTTATTATTCTTAAGGCTCTTATATTGCAGGAACCTGCTGTGATTCAAAAGTGTGAGTAGACAGGCTGATGCTGATGAAAGTAAATATTGCAAAAACTGTTTATAGAGAAGCATAAACTGGTGTGTCTGAGCATGTTATTTCCATTTAGAAGATATGCAGTGTTGCATCAGTGCAAGTCACCACAGATAATTGAAAGTAATATTATTGGGTTTTGTTTTGTTGGTGCAGACTTTGTTACTGTGGCTTTGTGTCTACACATACGCGTTTACCACATGTTGAAATGATTTGAATATTTTGACTTGCAGCAGGTTAAAATAATTAACATTTTAAAAATTACCAAGTCACTGCTGCTTTCCTTTCTGTCCATGCTCTACTGAATGTATGTAAACGTTAACTGAAGCAAAGATTCAAAGCACAGTTTTTAAAAAAGAAATTAAAGCAGCTCACACGGTCCCTGGAGGTAGGATAAAAAATTTCAAAATGTCTCGAGAGGAAAGTGGATCCGGACACAAGTCTTCTGTGTCTCAGATGAACGTCGCAGCCATTTAACCGTAGGATGAAACTGAAAAACCACCGCTCGGTCTCCTGGTTTTATGAGCAATGGCTGTTGGAGACACCATATTCCAGGAGCAGGCTCAAGACCATGATTTCCATGCAGACGTGACCCCTCAGGTCGCTCCATATTCCTTCTGCCAAGACTGTTTTTTGTAGATCCACTTCTAGTTATCAAATCTTTCCACGTGCCATAGCGCAAGTCTGAGTGCCAGTGAAAGGCCGTGTGTTGTACCGGACCGTGAAGCGACGGAAGATGGGTGCTCTGAAAGCCAGCCGCGGATCCGGCCCGATTAACGAAGGCTATTCTCCGGCCTCTGAAAATAAGCAGGGAAGGCTTACGCTGGGACGACTTTCGCGTTAAATTTGGAGTAACTTCTCCAAATTCCCTGCCCCTAGTCTGTCCCTGGCCAAGTTGTTTATGATTCAGGGGCTTATGTTTTAGGTTAAAATGTAACGTTTTACAGAGAACCATCGCTCCTTTCCCTGTGCTTTACAACCGCACTGTAATGCGGCCCTTTGGGAGCTGTTTCACAAGCAGGTTTGAAAATCCAGGCAGTGGAGACAGAGAGATGGAAGCTTGTCATGTGTCCCAAGGGAACACCTTCTGCATGGTCAACCAAATCCTTCGCTTAAAGCGGGGGCTGGCGCGACTGACTTCTTTGGTGTCCTTGGAGCATATTTGGAAAACTGGTGCTTAAAAGACTTAAGAGGTTGTTAGAAGATACTCCTCTGAGGGAGGACGGCTTGCTTTGATGCAAACTAGTTGGCTAACAAGCAGCCAGCTCGGGTCTGTTTACAGCGTCAGGAGGGGTGGACTGCAGGGAGGCTTCTTTTGACTGTTCGGTTTTCCTCTGGAAAAAGCGGTTTATATATGCTGGCGTTTCAGTATGATGTTGTGGTATGTATCCGATATGTCTTCAGAAGTGACTTTCATTGCTTTTGTCCTGGTTTTGTAACAGGAAACGGGCAGGAAGCAGGAGATAAAGGCAGAGCCTGAGAGGCAGCAGCGCTTGTTTAGCTGCCTTCCTCGCTACATGCTGATACGGTCGTCTTTAATTCTCACTGAGATTTGTACACTGGAATTACATTTATTTATGCTTTTTTACTTTGTTCACCTTTTATTTGGTTCTCTTTTTCAGGCAGTTACTCTGCTTTATTGTTCTTGTGTGCACAATTCCACTGCAGTTATATTTGTGAAAGAGAGTTTAGCCAAACCAACCAGCTTAGCCTATGCTCCGCAGGGATCCATTAAAGTTCTTGCTATTCCTACTATTCATGTTAATGCCTTGAATTTTAATTACTTTCACATGCAGATAAATAGTACATATTCTTTATACTTGTAAAGCAGGTTCTATGAATTCTATAAAATCGCTTCTGTTTCATCTAGCATTTGTTTTATAAGATTTTCAAAAAGAGCAAATTCCATAGAGTTTGCTGGGTTAAAATTCACACTAAAGTCTTTAGTGATTTTTTTATCCGTGCTAGATTTAACTTTTTATAGTGTTTTGTACATAATTGCAGGCTTTTACCATATGCGCATATCAGGTCCGTGTTAAGCTGTATCGCCGCGCTTTTAGAAAGCGAATGTCGCTCGTGATCCTTTTTTGAATTTTAAGCGCGCGTGCGCACACGTGTGAAGATCTTGAGCAACGGCAGAGCAGACCGAACGCACATTGAGGCAGTGCACAGGACACAAATAATATCGCAGCAGTTGAAACCTAGGTGAGACCTTACTGAGCCCCAGAACGAGCGAAGACGGTTTCTAGTGGAGTTCGCAGCGTGGTGCGGCGGCGGCGGCGTGGGAGGAGCTGCGCTGCCCAAGTAGCCTTAGGAAACGTCGCCATTAGCAGTGGCTGGTTGAGAGGCAGACGCGTTCTTTGGAACTTTCTGAAAGCCAGTTCCTTCCATAGACAACGTGGCTAAGGGCTGCCACTTTGTATTTATTAAAAAAAAAACCCAAAAATTTATATATATATATATATCTGCCACAATTTGTATTGCGCAGCTAACTCAAACTCAGGAATGACATTAAATCTGGCTAACTCCGTAAGACCCACGACAGCGGAGTATGTTATGGGTTGCAGTATTTTTCCAAGGGAAAAGAATGTTTCTCAACACCTAAGATAGTGCTAAGAAACCGTACAGTAATTTCTTAATATCGTAAGGAATTTGGTTGTTAAGTAAATGATTCCACATGTAGAATGAGCCACAAAACATTTAGTCCCTGAGTTCTGTTGTTTGAAATGCCTCTATAGCTATGGGTTAGGATGGGGCTTTAAAAGACTTAGAAGGTAAAATCCCATAGAAGGAATTTAAACAGGAGTACTTTTTCTTTTTTTTGTTTTGGTTTTCCCCTTAGAGAGAACATTTCTACCTCTGACAAAGGTTTTGAAAAGTTTAACGGTGTTTGTCCTTTGCACTTTGATAGACAAAATGGTGTATATTCTTCTCCCCCCCAACACGTTTATTTCAGATTGTATCTGGTGTGATGTTCAAGGGAAAAAAATAAATAACATAGATCATGGGGCTGCTGTTGCAAACCACGTTGTGCTTAAAGTAATGAAATTTATATCAGCTTCCAAATTAATTTATGCAGATATTTACTTCCCTAGAGTATTTACAAGAAAAAGAACCCCTTAACTCCCTAATGATATAAAAAACAAACAAAAAAAAGCTACATTTTGATGTAGTCTTCTAAATCAGCAGTTGAACCAAGATCTTTTAACTTCATTATAGTGTTAAAATGAAATTTTTAACTCAAATGTTTTTTGCAAGAAAGAAACGAAACAAAACAAAAAACACCAGGAAAAACAATGCTTAGTTTTCATCGGAGAGTAGTATCCATTTTACTTAGGTTTACAATGGACTGGTGGTGCTCAGATGAACAGTTACTACATCATAACGCTTGTAACAAGGCTAACAGGAGTTCAAGCATTTGTCATATTAAAACCTCTAGAGACAGGAAGGCAGCTTATGTACTTTAATATTCTCTGGCTCAGTGCCCCAATTTAAAATATTCCTATAACATCTTTTACATGTACTTTGGATTGGCTGTGTTCGAAGTAATGGTATGCAAGTTGTGGTAGTGAACAATGACTTAGACTGTATGTAGTGTTTTCCATCCAAGGATCCCAGAGCAGTTCAGCACATAATTTCCCTATAACCTTTCTGAAAACACAGCTTAGATTTTAAATCTATATCAAGATATATTATAACTGTTACTAGGGAGGGTTACTGGTATTTTTTATTCTTTCTTTACTCTCTGTTATGCATTTGGTTTATCTGCTTTGGAGATGGAATGCTACAGAGCCAAGCAGAATTACAGCCGGGGTGAATTTGGCTGGGTACTGGCAAGCACTGCGTGTGTTATTTAAATTATTTATATGCTCCATTGGGAGATTTTCTTCACTTCTGTCAATCATATTAAAAAAAAAAACAACAAAAAAAACCCACAACCCAAAAAACCAGACAATGAATATCATGTGATTTGACAAAAGGTACACAGAAATCTTCGGGTATTTCTTTCTCTTGGTATCTCTGACTTCCTAGAAATGTTCGTGATCAGTAACTGAGCAATTTTGCATGCGGATTAATTTTTCAGCTACTAGGTGGGGAGATTCAATATCCTCAGGTTTATTTACGAGGGTCTCCACACAAATGCTGTGTACAGAAGAAAGCAAAAAGACAATTAGTTACTAGAGCTGAAAGAAGTAAGTGCTAGGGCGAAGCTGATTTCATTATTGCAAAGCTTGGCTAGTTTAGGCCAGATTTTTCCGCTTAACAACTGAGAGCTGTGGGTCGTTTTTACGGTTTGTAGGGGAATGAAGTTTACTAAAACCATCCCTAGTTTTTCCCTGCAGGAAGAGTGGCCTGCACCTCCCGCAGTCAGGGCTTGCGCTCTGACCTGTCTCCTCCATCAGGAGGCGCCGGTCTGTCCCCGGCTCCGTCGCCCTTGGAGCCCCGGCCGCGGGCACCGCTGCCCTACGGACCCCGGGTAGCCCCGTCCCACTGGCCTGGCGCGCCGCTTGTCCCGCCGCGGGCTGACCTGACCCTCGCGGCCCTTTTTACCTGGACTGCTTTTGGTTGCTGCTTGCGTGCGTGTTTGGGGGGGGTGGTGGTGGTGTTTTCCTTACAGCGGCGTTATTCGTAACTAAAACTCTCTTTTCTTCTGACTCTTGACCCTAAGCAGTGCTGGCTGTGATTTAATGCTTTCTCCCTCTCTGGCAGTCCCTGCAGTTGGCTCCTGCTACGAGGCTGTGGCAGGACTTGGACTCCAGCATAGTGCGGATTCCAGCTCCTTCTCATTTGGACTAAGAGGTATCCTACTTCCAGCTTGCTTTTCCTGTAATGTGTTTCATTATTCCTTCCACATCATGAGGCAAAAATAATATTCAGAATATTTTTTTGCACGGACAGATGGTGAATAACTGATCTTAATGAGGGGAATAAGTTGGATCGTGGTGGTAGTGTCAAAGAGAGGATTACTAGAAGCCTGTCTAGTACAAGCTGAGAATGCAACAAAGATAAATTGTAGCTAAAGTATGTTGCTCTGCAGTTTTCTTATTTAATTTGTTGCCTCTTCGCCAACATTTTTGCAACTGTCCTTGTTACTGAAAGGTAAATCAGTGCCATTCACCTGTAGGTACGTGTCCTTGTCAAAAAATAGCTTTGAAATCTTGCTTTTGTGATATATGTGTTTTCCTAGATCTGTCCATACACATTTTCAATATTTCCCTTCCCAGGTCACAGATTTTCCCTTCCTTTTTCTCCAAAGTGATAGGAGTTGAATCAAATCTTTTATTTTTTTGTTATTCCTGTTGTATGCATAAAATGCTTGGCAAGCCTTGCTGTGCCTGAGGATTGCTCTGACTGATTGGCGAACTGAGAACACTTAATTGCACTTCGCTGTTGCTGTCTGTTCTTGGGAGATTATGGTTGTGCATGTGTCCCCAAGCCGGGCAGTTGGCCTAATTTAGGTTTAGGACCCATTGTATCTAGAGGTATTCAAGGCTGGCATTTGGCCAGGCCTATTTTAATTGCAGCTTCTCTCAGGCTCCTTCCTGGAGTTTTGCTTTTCTCTCTCCTCTCCTCTTCAGTTGTGTGGCTGGAGGGGGCGTAGAAGAGCAAAGGGTTCACAAAGACTTGAATCTTGGAAGGCATGCACAGGCAAAGTCCTTTGCTGCAGACTAGCCACCCATGAACTCTTGTCATCCAACTGGGTAAAGCCTTTGGCACCCAGTGGATCCAGGTTTTTGGTGTGTGGTGTGTTTTTTGTGTGTTTTTTTTTTTTTTTTTTTACTATAGATGGTGACAGGAGTGAGTTCAAAAAAAACTCGAGAAGGAAGATCTAGTTTTCACCTCATCTATCTCATGAACAAGTGATCCTTGCCTGTAAAAAAGATTTTTGTTTGCAAAATTATGGCCTGTGGTCAGGCTTAGGTTCCTGAATGGGTTGTTTAAATCAGGCTGTGCCTTCTACTTATACTTTTCTCTGTCAGAGCATGAATTTTGAGACAGAGCCCACTTACTGCTGTTTTTTGATTTGCAGTATGCAAATGCTTCAGCAGACATGGGAAAGAAATATTATTATGTGTGTCTAATGTCTTAAGTGTTTGGAAGAAAAGGAAGAGTCTTGGTTATGAGTTATTTCTTCACTTTCATGTTATCCTTCATAACTCACTTGCCATCTAACTAATTTTTCTTCTGTTTGCCTTTTATAGCAAGAGGGAAAGGAAACCTTCATGTAACTGAGCTGTAGCCTTGAAGATAGGTTATCTGCTTCACTGCTCGTGTATGGGGTGATGTGGGAGCATTAGTTCAGTAGGAAATTGGACCGCCTTTGTCCCCTATCTTTTACTTCAGCTATAAAACTAATTTTTGTTGTGTCCAAATCTGGTGGTACTACTCCTGCATTCTTGCTAACACACTTTTTCATCCATTTAAAATTGAAATGCAAAGTCATGAAGCTTAAAATGTCACGTAAAAAAGTTGTTCAATACAGGGATTTGAATTAAGTGAGTTTCAGAGGAAGCTGGTGAATCCTCCTTACTATATATTTTTAAAAAATAGGCAGAAAACTTGGGACCGTGTTTTAGAAAGAACATCTGCAGTAGGCTGAATGTCCCAACAATTCCATCTTTACTGGAAAAGATTTAGAAAATGACCTCAAAACAATCAATCTTGCACCCTATTGCCGCTTTATTTGCAAGATTGGTTGCACATCTGGAACAAGGCTGGGAAGAGGTTTGTTTCCAAAAGGAAACAACTATTAGAGGAACGGCTCATTTTTCACCACCTTTTTGTTCCTTCCTATCTGATCTGTTCTGCAGCATAACACAGGTGTTCCCAAGCACCTCTTCCTAATGTAAGCATTGACTAGTATTTCCAGCAATAGAAAGTGCTCTTAGAAAAAGATCTTTGGTTGATGGGTAATGATAGGGGATAGAAGCTGGGGAACAATTTGTGCCTATAATAAAAATTGCGATCGGGTCTCCTGCCAGTGAGAATAAAATTCACTTATCCATTGAAGTCAATAAGATTTTTTGCAGAAAAATTGCTCAGGGAGAATAATGTTGGGAGAATGTGGCTCACAGCATCCGTGGCGATGATGCTGAAAAGTCTGGTAGAAAGACTAGCTAATATGGATGACTGACTTTCCCGATCACAAGTCTGATTTGTGGTGATCAAATTCAACTGCATCTTACGTTGCCGCTGAAAGATCTGAAAAAGTTAAACACCAAAAAATACAAGAACAAAGCCCATGAACCTTAATGATTGCATCTGATTCAGCCAGAAGAAGCTACTGTGATCGATCCGTAAGAGAACCTTTTCTTCTTGAAAGCTCGCAGACCTTGTGTAGTCTGCCAGCCCTTTGTAAGCAGTCCCTGTTCTCCAGAAAACACAAGCTTTAAGGCAGTGTCACCCTTCTCTGAATGTTCATTCTAACCACCATCCATAGTGTGTCGGTTCATTACACCAGAATGCAGAGAAGATCCTTGCATTTCTGCACAGGACGTTGCAGCTGAGCTTCCTAAGGCAGGTGGAAGTGCTAATGAACGGAGCCTCGGAGGCTCACCTCGCCCGACAGCTACTGCGATGCACCGGGTTTCACAAACGAAGGCCCGTGGCCTTTACATGAAGGGCAATACTTCGTGGAAACAGAAGAAGGATTCAAGTATCCTGTCCTTCTCTCTTGAATATGCAGGTGCTCACTTATTTCTTCCTTCTCTTCTCCTACCTCACAAAACTAAGAAGAATATGGAGCTTTACGCCTTTTTGACTCCATGGTTTGCTTGGTTCTTTTTTTCCTAGTGGAGGAATTTAATTTCACCTTTCTCTTGCCAAAAATAGGCAACATTTTAAAAATTCTTGTTCTTTGAGGTCTATCTCCAACACTCTCCTTTTCTTAAATTTTTCTTCTCTGGTAGAAATATATTCACACATGAAATTTCTGTCGACTTGATCCTGCATCAGCTACAATATTTTCCTGCCTTCTTAAATTTTTTGTTTGGAAAACGTTTTAAATCTTTGGATTAATTTGTTCTGAACCAGACAGGGCTGTTTCAGGGTCTTGCTAAAATCAATAAGCAATAATAAAAATAATTTTAAAATGTTTTCCTTTTCACTTATTTTGAAAAAGAAAACTAAATTAAATTTCTGAGAAGTCTGATTCTTCTATTTTTCAAAAGGAAAAACTAAAGTTGCTCTACTGCAGGAGAGTATTTTCTCACTCCTTTTTCTATTTTCTGGCTTTACAAGGGCTTTTTAAGGTGAAAATCTTTGTACTAATCAGGGGAGCAATCATGTACTATGCAGGAAATGTCGTCTTGACCTTCTTGAGCCCTGGAAGTGGTTATCCTGAAACATGAGGATTAATATTTCCTGCATTTTCGTAGTGTGTTTTACAACTTGTTATATTACAGGATCTCAACAGACATTTGAAATATCAGTATTACTTATCCAGCAGCTGTGAGTACAGATAATACTTTAGAGCAATAACAACTGAAAAAAGAGAAGTTGTTAAGGGAATGCTATTACTTACCTCTGGTAAAAAAGAGTATTCTCTTAACTTCTTTTCTGTATGTGTATGATTGCATTATCTCTTTTGCAAGGTTTTCAGAAGTACAATACTCTTCCTCTAAATTTCTCTTCATATCAAAGCACTATCCTCTCTGTTCTTTTTTTCTTGCCTTTTTTTTTGGTACTAAATTTTTTCAAAGAGATGTCATAACTGAATTCTTTATCTTTTCAACATCAGTTTATATTTCAAAACTTGTAATAGTTTTACCTGAATTGTTAAAGTGCTCATTAGTTCCAGCTGGTCAAGTTTAGCATTTGTTTAGACAGAGGTCAGTTAGGATAAGGAAAAAGTCAGAGAGGAAATGGTGTGTCATAAGGGAAAGGATAACGGGTATTCTTGCAGACGTCATTTGGTTAGTATCATACAGATTATTCACTCTCCTTACCTGTTTGTCAGTGGTCTTGGAGTCTGGCTGTGAAATCCACAGAAATCCATAAAGAAATGCATTTTCCCTTGCATGAGAAGAGATTGTCCTTCTCCTCTATAACTGCAGTTCGGGAAGATGGGAAAGTCATCATTGGCCGTGTACTGGAATTAATCTGGGAATTAACTCCAGTCATTGCAAATTCACATCGGGTGCCAGGTGGACATCCTTCATTCTTACTACCAAATACCCAGAGAGATCATTTCGGTAAATAGGGCTTAACCGGTCCTTGTTTATTTGTCTGCTTTCCTAGATCCGGTGTGCAACGAGATATTCATACCAGAGTTCTCCAAAATTCAAACATAGGATTATTCACTTCAGACAATGAAAGGAGGTCCTCTTTGGCCAGAACTCTACCTTCCAAGGTCCTTTAAAGCAGACTGTCCATAGTATATGTGAGCTAAATAGCCCTCAGCTGCCTAAAAGAGAAAATCAGGGAGAGATGAGCAAACATCTCCTTTTTCTCTTTCAAGAAAAATAGCCACCGAGAAACACAGCTGTCTCCACCAAAGGAAGGGAGGGCTGCTTTAGCTGGCAATGAAGTTTACTGAATGAGAAGTGTTGTTTAGTTAACTGACAGGTCTTCACAAAAAACACTTGTATGATAGGAAGGTAAGCCTTATTATTAACACATATATAGAGTGGGGTAGTGTGGCAGAGGGGCTAAATAACAAACTGGATTCAGGGCCTAAAGCAGAAGCAGAGTGGGCCAGAGAAGGAAAATCCATCCCATAAAGCAATCTCACTGGGACGCCCTTCCCAGGCAAAAACTCAATTTGAAGCTCCCTGAAAATGGATGTTTGCCTCCAGATAACTTGCTGGCAAGAATCCCATCAATTTTGCTCCCTGAGCTATACAGAGAAGATATTGGAGACTGACAGCTTGGCCTTCATTTTTCCCAGGCCTCTCTTTCCTTTCCAGCCTAGCAATAGTTGCTGTTTATGTAGCTGGGTCTGGTATGTTAATCCCGTAAGAGATTTATCTTTCCTTGACTCATATACAACATATGGGAAACATGCCCATCTGATGTAAAGAAATTCCACGCATCACCTTTATTTAAGTCCATAAAATTCTCGTACAATACATTTAATTAAGTATATCAAGTGTGCACCCTAGAGAAACAGAAAATTTCAAACACTAGTATCTCTTGACTGACGTTCTTATATATATAAAACAATTGAATATATATTTATATACTTATATTCAGTGTATTGAATAAGCTCACGGTTGTTCAAGTCAAGATCAGTTCCTCTTTTCTTTGCTCTTACTGAAAGAAAGCGACTATTTGGTTATAAAGTCTATAAAAACCACTGTCTCATCCAGAAGTACACAGCTCTTTAGTACTGTTATTACAAGGCTTTTTTAATAATCTTTGTCAATGATGAGACAACCCTAGTAATTATGTCTGTGAATGAATTTCAGTGCTGTCTATTCACCTCTGTACCTATACTGCGGTCTCCCTTTCTTCTCTCTCTTGCATCTATCATGCCATTAATGGAGAACGCTGTCAAACGCCTTTATCTTTTCCTGCTATCCGGGACAGCATTTCAAATATCTGTGCTCCATTCAGGATTATTGCACCACTGTATTTCTGCTTTACGGATGGTATCCTACTTTGTGATCCTTAATAATACATCGATTTCTCCTAACTTGCTTCTCAGGATCTTTTCATTAACATAAGGATGCTTTGGTTTTTTACTGACCACACTTAGTTCTTTGGTCCAGTTAAACATGGTCCTTTCGCTGAACATAGCGTCTATCTGAGTACATTACTCTTCATAATTAGACATCCTTTCCCAAGGTCAAGATCTTCCCATCAGCTGTGCCAATCTCAGGGCCAAAGGCTGTTTCCCCAGATTCTCATGTAACATCTGCCCTTCAGAATAAGTGTTTTTATGCAAATTTTCCCCTTGAAATTTTTTATATATATATAAAAAATATACATATATGTGTGTGTATCTATATATAAAAAAATCTTGGATGTAGTAATCCTTGAGCCTTCTCTTCATCTGCACTGTTTGTCATTGCAGTTTCCTTGTCAGAAACTCTAAAATTTTTACATAACTGAACATGCTCTGTGAGGAAATTTTGGTTTTTGGGAAAAGGTCCCTTGTCACTACTTCCCTCACTGCAACTAATTCCACTCTAAAATATGTCTACATGCACTAGAGTCCAATTAGAGTCCAATTATTGGCAATCAGTGTAGAATTTGTTTTCAAGCAAGTGTTGCATGATTCATCTTTCTTAGACCAGCTTCTAGGACTTTCGTTATAACCCTTGATTAGTCTTTGCCTGTTAATATTAATTAGATGCTTAAACATCCTGTACCATCAAGGATTATCATGCTTCATTAGTTTTGTTGTTTGAACTGAATGCCAAGAAAGTGTTTGGTCACAATGAATTGTAATATCTGTATTTTTAGAAACATTTGAATTTGCTGCCTCGCTTAGTAAAAGGATCCAGACTGTATCTCATTAAGACACGGCTAAAGTTCAAGTTATTAACAGATGTCAGATGTTTTTTCTGTGAAGGATGAGACTGTAAGGTTTGAGTTAGGACATTTTTTTGAATAATATATTTAGTTTCTTATGGTGTCTGTAGATGCCAGTGATTTAGCACATATATGGTATCAGCTGTCAGTAAGCAATATACATTATCTGCTGCGTGTGCTAGGAAATTAGAACACATTTGGCAACTATTTATTAACATTTCAAACTCTAATTACTGTGATAACTAGCGATTATTAATAAGGCTAGGAATCCTTATACACACTGTCGTTTAGTGACAGAGAGGATGGACATACTACATGTACAGATCTGCTTGTTTCCTGAAATAACCATGACCAAATTTCCTTATGAAAATGGCAGCTTTGCGTGTTCTGAAGCACTTTTCTGAAAGGCAATTCTTTGAATGGCTATGCATTATTTCAATTTCCTCCGCATTTGAAGCAAGCAGGAAACAAAGTTAGAGCAGTCTTGAAAAACATCACCAGGCTTTCAGCTGTGAACAGTTTGGGGTTTTTTTCTGGAACAATACCTATGGAAATGTGGGCAGAAGCTGAATTTCCATGTGGCAGACTTGCTGCTGTCAAAGAGGCACTGTCTGTGGCAAGTCCTGGAGTGCCATCACTCGTGTGTGGCAGGTAAATGATGAACCTATCATAATCTGGGCCTCCAGCTGGTTCGCTGAGGACATCTGATTTCCAAGAGCTGCCCAATGATGCCAGTGATCCAGAGTTACTCTGATTGCTACCTCCGTTATTTTGTACTTCCATTTTTAAAAGGTTGCCCAAAGCAGAAGTCAGTAATGTACAGAACAACTATGGTGTGATCTTAGTAGCATGTGTTTTGTGTTTTTTTTTTTCTGTTCACCAGCTGTGTCCTAATGTAAAGGATCCCTTGTGGTAGTTCCACATCTTCCTTCTTCGGTCTTTGGTGTAACTTCTCAAACAGCCGGTCAGGAATCCTGTTCCAAAGGTGTGGCTGGGGAATGAAACTGAGATGAACTGGACTGGTGGGTTAAATGTATGGACAGTTACAGTGGACCAGGAAATTCATAGTAACACTTTGTGTATGTGCTCTTAACCAGAAAAACTGTTAGGTAATTAGTTTTAGCCCATTTTCACTGAAATTCATCAGTACAAGCTGCTATATAGACTAATTAGCCCTGCTTATTAGTCAGACTAATACTGCACTGATGTGTCTGTCTTGTTTCTGGTACTTGAATTAATGCTTTTGGAGGCAGCTCAGGTAGCTCACCTCAGGTTTGATTTGTGTGTTGTGGACATACCCCTGTTACAGCACTTAACAGAGCTGTGCCAGGCCACCCCAGCACATGGAGCAAGAGCAGGCAGTTGCTCCTCTTCCACATATACTAAAGGTCAGGTCAAAGTTGATCCAAATCATCCCTAGCAAACAGCTAGTTATACTACAAAGGTAGTATGTTACTTGGGGGTATCCAGGGTGCAGCTAAAATAGGTTGTAAGACTTCTTTTTCTTTGCTAAACAAAACCAATTATTTTTTCAGCTGAGACGTATATGCAGTTGTCTCTTCACTTTACTAAAAGTTGCCTTCAGCAAAATGGCTTAAAATCTTGAAAACACATTAAAGACATTAGGTAGTGGGCAGTGTGTTTTCTTCTTTTATAGGTATATCTTTTGGTCAGTGCTTTAATGCAATGATTGATGAAAATGTTGTCTATGGCTGACATCTGGGATTATTAATGGATGTAGAATCAAATTTCTTTGGCATTAGAGGAAAAGGGTGATCTGTGTCTCACTAGATAAAATGTTCAAATGGGAATGGACCTTCAGTTTAATTTTAGGTATTATATTTTAAACCTGTCAGCCTAAGAAATGATGCTTATTGCTCCTGTTGCTTAGGTCTGTGTTACTTATGAAAATGTGTAACTTGGTAATGGATAAGAGCAAGAGCTTTGAATTCTGTGGCTAAAATCTGAAGCTTTGGTATGTGCAAAATTGTAATCGAAGCCAAAAGGACATCAAGTAAAAAGCAAATAGGCAAGTTGAGAAGGTGGCATTTGCTCTGTAATTGTTACGTTTTACAGCACTCCATGACTTAAAAGTAGAGCACTGCACAAGGCTGCTATTGTGAGAAGCCAACTCAAGGATTTTTAATGCTGTAAGACAAAGGGTTCCCTTAGCTAAAAATAATCTTTTCTTTCCTCCTGCTCCTAAGCTTTTTCCTCCAGGGAGCAGATTCTTTATGCTGTGTGTACGCATTCAGTGCATTGCGGGACTTGCTGAGATTTATGACGTCATGGCTCTGAGCCTTCCTCTTTTGCCACAAGGTCTGCACGCGTAGATGTTGTCCTTTGTGTCTCACTAAAACGCCCCTTTGATGTAGTAATGTGCTTTTTACCTCTGTGGAAGAAGGGAATTTGCCATTCTAGGTCAGTAAATTTGCAAAGGGAAAGCATGGATAAAGAAAGCGGGCTTTTTTTTTGTTGTTAGACAAAGCTTTCCCTCGATTTTAGGGCTTGCTAATCAAACAAAACAAAACACACACCTCATCAAGATTTTACATGGTTCACTTGTCAGGCAGAAGTGTGCCTGGAATCCATTTCCAGCAGAGGTCAAAGATCAGAACTGCTACGGCAGCCAAGGGAATGATTCCCCTGTGACACTTTTGCTGTGTTTTGATGAAAGTGAAAGCCATGTGGTACACGGATGAAAAAGCAAACAGACTTTTTTTTTTTTTTTTCCTGTGGCTGAACGTTGAAGCTAAGAACAGCAGGTAGGAAGAGTCTAATGTTTGAAAAGCACTGGTACATCGAGACACCAAAGCACTTATGTCTGTCTTTTTAACCCCTTGCTACATTTCTTACATAATTCTGTTTTTACGATTCACACTACAGTCATTTTTTTTCTCTTGTAAGAGCCCAGGTGTTTCTCTTAATTAATCCCACACTGGGAGTGGGAGAATTGTGTATGTAGTGCATGAGAGGTCATGATGTGGCAAATGATATGTACAATATCTTACTAGAAGTATACTTCCCCAGTGTAGGGATGGCCATGTTAACTTAAATATGTGAGTGATATATGTTGGAGTATTACCTAAGGATGTGACTAAAAGCCAAGGTTATAATTCATTTGCTATAGCTTTTTGACTATGCCAGAAAGAATGTCTTGTTCATATATTTGGTTTTGCAGTTCTATTTTCCTGACAGAATATTTCCTTTCAGTGGGTAGCAAGCCTCTTACTTTTCAACCCCTTTGACTGGTATATAGTGTTGATTTCATTGTATTTTCACATTTTGAGGGTCATTTAATGCAAATGCTTCCATCTCTTATACATGCAGCTTTTTATTATGCATTTTTCTGAAGCTTGATGAACATGCAATTTTTATAAGATAATAAATAACAATACTGCAAAAGCCACCTAGAAAAAAATTATCAAGGGATTTTTTGACTCAGGGGATCAGTAATGGAATACAGAGTTTTTCACCTCTAGGGCACTGATTCAAATATAACCTAGGTCATTAGTGAGCAAAAATCATTACCAGCAGCTGTTCAGTGACCTACAGAATGTGAAATGAGTTTGTGGTCTCAATGCAGTTTCTATTACATCTGTATACAGATAACAGAAATCTCAGTCAGCGTTGGCCTCCTTGTTGGCACGCTCACTGGAGAAACTAAAATCCCAACAGATGCATAGAGGGACTAAATGGCTCTCACATTTGTGAGTATGAAAAGCATTTGACTGATATAAGGAAGGAGAGAAATCCCATTGACAGCATGTTTAAGAAAATGTACAGCTGACAGTTATTGATTGAAAATCCTCTCTCCTCTAATAAGGATAGATTCCCTTTCAAGTGACTGCTGCTGTGGACAACTGAAGGTCTTGAATTAGGCTTGTAGTGATTTCATTGTTGTTAACATATTATGCTGCCAACGAAGCACAGAATCGTGGGTTGAAATAACAAAGCATTAGGACTGCCAAGAGATGAATTTCAGTTTCTTAAAGTTTAGGTGGGGATTGTGCAGCAGCACAAACAATGTGGGTGGAAAAATGTTGTGGGTGGTGGGAGGGATTTCATGGCAGCTCTTTCCACATGACTGAATTACTTATTGCCTTATCTTCTAAACCAGTTATGTGTTCTCGCCTCAGCTGATGGATGTAGGAAGAAGATATATATTTTTTCTTGGCCTTTTTGCTGAGAACAAATGTATCCTCAGCTTACTATCTGATACATCTTCTGTGACAGCCCTTGCAGTGACATAAATTTGATGAGCTCTGTAAGTCATTTCCATCTTAAACTAAAGTGCAATTAGAGCTTAACTGACTAAGGATTTGACAGTGAGCAAATTTTCTTCCTGTGTGATTTTTATAGAATTTGCAAAATTCCTGGTTGCATTAATTTCTTCCTTTTTCTTCTGGTATCCCAGCAAATGAGTATACAGTGTTATAACTGCTTTCATATTTTTAGACAATCAGATTTGTCACATTTTATGACAGGGTTGGGACTTTAAAGAATTGCAAACTTGATTGCACTTCAGATCATGTTTACGAGAATAAGAAAGATGTAGCCATGCTGCCTCTGCCACACTTGGTTAAACAGGTTAATTTGAGATAAATCATCTGTGAAAATGCAATGGGGAAAAAAAAATCTGCAAGGGCTGTTCTGGACTGCATTGCTTTTAGGACTTTATACTGTTTAGCTAGGTATGACGCTAAATGATAGCTGCTGGGTAAAGGATATGGAGTGCATAGAGCTATCCTCAGTTTTACAGGGAGTGGGCAAGGCAGTTACGGCTGCATGAACGTGATCAGTAATGGCTGTATCAGATCTGTGGTGTTTTAGCTTGGCAGAGAAGTGCCTGCATTCTGCCTAGTGCTCCAGTAACTTACCTTCATTTTACCTAAGCCCATTCGGTCGTAATTTTCTCTGTACCACCCTGATACCAACTATAACAAGTAGCTTTACAAAGTAGATTATCCCTTATATAGTGAATCGTCCCTTGTTGAAAGCTGGGAACCATTTGCAGGGTTTCCTCTGGCTCATTTTTTTGGGGAGGGAGCAGGCTGTTCTTAGTGAGTAACTCAAGTATTTAGTACCGAAACCAGGTGGCTTTAGAACACTGCAAGATCTCAGCAAAAGGACATAAAAGCCAGTGTCCTGCTTCATTTCCTTCATTCCTGCATGCACCGTGTTCTGGCAGTGTGAAAGCTTAAAAGTTGTCAGCCAGAGCCAGCATTCGCCTGGTGTATAGCATGAGGGGGCTTATCAAGGGGAGAATTTGCAATATAGACTGGGGAAATCAGTACTGACCCTGTCTGGCTAGACGTGAAAATACAGATCCAGCATACTCTGGAGATGGCTTCTTCATGGAGGGAGTACCTTTGGCCTACTCTGATACTCCTCCTTCTCAGCTGACAGAAGATTTCTTGGGGGTCAGGGCAAAAGCAGAAGAGCAGAAGCTGCAGGACCTGCCATGCTCTTATTTCCTCTCCTCCCTGTGGATCTGTGAATAGTTTAGTGTAAGCACGGAGGGGCATTTTGTTGATGTTTACCTTATTAGTCGTCTTCTGTTAAGAAAAAGCAAGCTCTCAGCTTTTCTTCCTGTCCTAAAAAGAGATCAGAAAGGCACAGATGAAGCAGATGTGACACACTGTCTCCATCATTTCCCAGGTGAGAGCAGAGACACAACTCACCTCAGGACATGCAGAGAACCTCTGAACAATCAGGGTGACAAGTCCCCGTCTCCTGATTTTTCAGCTGCAAAATCACCTTTTTTCCAGCTTGTCATGAATACATTTCATCTTTTTTTTTTTTCCATACATGAAATAGAAATAGTTGAAATGTGTTTTCTCTTTCTGTGAGGAGAATCTTGTTAAATGCCCTGGCTTCTCTCAGATGTAGGGCAATATCTCTGCAGATGCACAGTCCCACCGGTATGTGGGAAGCTATTCTTAAACTCCACTAAATTACCTTGGAGACTTTAGTTGCTTTAAACTGAAAATCCAAAAATCCAATAAAGGATGCTCTGAAGTTTGCTTGTGGTTTCCCAGAGATGTTAATGTATTTCAGTGAATTAATTTTTTTGAACTTGGGTCTGGCGCGCTGGCTTGTAGAAGAGGAGGAAAGGCAGAGAAGTCCCACTTCTTAGGTCAGAGGGGACAAAGATGAAACTGAAGGTACCTCTGCACTGGGGTTGCACAGAAAAGGCCAACTTCTTACAAACCTGTTTCTCCAGCCTCTAGGGGAAGGATGGGAGGGATGACATCGCTGAGGCTGCAGTCACTGTGGCATGGTGGTGGACGTTGACGTTGTCGCATAGCGCAGCTCAAATTCTTGTAGCTGTTCGGTTTGCGCATGGGCAACGCATTCGGTCAGATGATGTACTTCCTCTCTGACAAGGAAAAGTGATTTAAAAATCCCTTTTTTTTTTACACTTCACAAAACTCTTAATCACTTTAAGTTGATTTTTAAATATTTTCTAAATTAGATTTTCTGGCTTCAACAGACTTTGGAATAATTTTTCAACAAAAAAGAAAGGACATTTTCACAAGTTGAAGAGGGTGTTTGTCATTGAGACAAGGACATGTCAGGCCTTCTCAGCACGAGCGTGTTTACTGTCACCACCGCTGCATACTGGGCTTTAACGCTTCTATCTGTTTTAACTGGCTTTTGCCCTGACCTTTGGTTATCTTTTGCTTCTTATTTTATTCTGAAATAACGACAACAGTTGGTTCCATTAAAAGATATTTTATAAATTGTTATTATTTAAGCCTCTTAAAAGGCCAGTTACTCATATGGTATGCGTGGGCTGGAGGCCTTTCTGGAGGGCGTGAAGATTATTCCTACTGCAGATCCTCAAGGGGGAAATTGCAGTTTATTGATTGGAGGCATAGATGAATCTGAGAGGATCTGGTATAGACGTAGAGAGGGATTCTTATGTACATGCAGCACATCTCTATCTGCTGTAAAAAAACAGCTCAGACAGATGCTGAGAGAGATACTTTGGGGGGAGCGATCAAAAAATACCGTGTTGGGCAAGAATTGCTTCCCTTCTGAATCGCAGTGATCAGTTATAGCCAGTTTAGGCAAATCTAGGAGAGGAACAGAAATGTAATCTCTAGTCCAGAGAAGTGACTTACCTTTGTGGAAGGAGGGAGCCCGTGGTGCACCGCCGGGCCCTGGCCGGGCAGCGGGGCTTCAGGCTCGGCCCCAGGCTCATCCCCGCTGCGGCGCAGGAGGTCACCCCAGCCCGCCGGGCACGGAGGTGACCCCACGAGTTGCTCCAGGCTGCAGAGCCTGTTACCATGATCCCAGGTCTCATGCTTCATGCTGAATTCGTGTCTTGCTCCTGCCCCTGCCTTGATTCCTGGATCTCAAGTCCTGCCGGAAGGCGCTCGCTGCCAGCCGGACAGGCAGCCTTCGCCCTGCCTGCCTGCCTCCCTCCGCACCCGCCATCCTCCTCCCAGGCTAACCCCGCTCCCTGAGAGCTGACTGCCCACGCCACGCGCCGGCTCGACAGACGCGTGAGTGTTACCCCATGTCGTGGCCAGAGGCACAGCCCTGTGTGATCTGGGGCTGCGGGGGTCTTCCCCACGCGTGCCCGGTGACCTCATTACCCATCTTGAAACCTACCTTTTAAAAGCCACTTTGTCTCGAGCTTCTTTTTCTGAAGCTTTATTATCTGAAAACTCATCCAACATGAGGTCATTGCCCTCCAGGCTGGTTTCATTTATATTAAAAGATGATCCTCTTTCTTATCCAAATTGCTTCCATATCCATTTCCATTCAGATGACCAGGGTATCACCGGACGGCATTTGTGCAAAGCCTCCATTTGCATAATAATGTTTGAGTAGGTCATGATGACTAAGCAGTTTAATCACTTCTGTTTGTGATCTTCTTCCTTAAACCTCTGTTATATCATATGGATATATCGCACTGTTCCAATTAACATAGGATTAATTGTTTAAGGATTTATTTTGCTAGGGTGGCGGGAAATTTACAGTGGTAAAATTCTGTGACAAGACAGCGGTTGGTTAGAACCATTATTGGTCAACTGTGTGGTCTTTCTGCCACCTTGTGGAGAAGAATCACTAAACTGTTGAGATGAAACCGAAGAAAGAGCATGGTTGTTAAAATCCATACTTTTCATAAATGGGTCTAGGAACTACTGTAACAGAGCAAAAAAATGTTACTCTTTCCAAAAGTGTTTTAAATTTTTTAATTTTTATTTATTTATTTATTTTAAAAAGTGCTGAGATCACCCCAGTCCACTAAAACCTAAACCACTTGCAACTGTACTAAACTATTAGCACATGTATTAGTTCTCAGCGTCCTGGCCTGTATCAGAACTAGTGTGGCCAACAGGAGTAGGGGAGTGATCGTGCCCCTGTACTCGGCACTGGTGAGGCCGCACCTCAAATACTGTGTTCAGTTTTGGGCCCCTCACTACAAGAAGGATGCTGAGGTGCCTGAGCGTGTCCAGAGAAGGGCAACGAAGCTGGTGAGGGGGCTGGAGCACAAGTCTTATGAGGAGCGGCTGAGGGAACTGGGGTTGTTTAGTCTGGAGAAGAGGAGGCTGAGGGGAGACCTCATCGCTTTCTACAACTACCTGAAAGGGGGTTGTGGCGAGGTGGGACTTGGTCTCTTCTCCCAAGTAACTAGTGATAGCATGAGAGGAAATGGCCTCAAGTTGCGCCAGGGGAGGTTTAGATTGGATATGAGGAAAAATTTCTTCACTGAGAGGGTGGTCAAGCATTGGAACAGGTGGCCCAGGGAGGTGGTGGAGTCACCATCTCTGGAAGTGTTCAAAAAACCTGTGGATCACAGAATCACTAAGATGTCTTGAGGCGCCACATCCACTTGTTTTTTGAACACTTCCAGACATGGTTTAAGGGACATGGTGGTGTTGAGTTGATGGTTGGACTTGATGATCTTGAAGGTCTTTTCCAACCTTAGTGATTCTGTGATCTGTGATTTTGTGATTTCTGCATGGCATACCCATGCCTTTGTACCAGCAGTCCTCCCTTGCTCACCCATTTTGAGCGATATGGGTTGATACGATTGTCCTCACTTGGACCTGCAATTCAGAGCCTATTTTGCAAGGGTTACCAGGCCTATTCTTTAATTCAGTCATAGCACATGTAATTAGCCTAAGAGATGCACCAGCCTCTGTTCATTGGCTCTGAGTGTTGGTGAGCACCAGACATTATTCCTTTCTGTCTTCTAGTTCCTGGCTGAGCCCCTAGCATCCAGCCTGTATGTAGACAACGAAATTATGCTGTTACCAAATGGGGAAATTTCTGCCAAGGGTAACCAGGTTATTTACAGGTGAATTTCGTCTGGAAGCATGATTTGTTTCACCCAGACATGTCAGAAGCTGTTAAGCGACTATGTTTAGCGCTCTATTTCTCATATGCAAAACTTCTAAATTCTTTGGTATACACTGTACAGAGAAAGTTCAGTTCGTTGCAGCTCTGTGCATTACAGATCTTCTATGAACCAGGAGGTAAACTCTTCTTTAAAGATTCCTGGCATTTTACAGTCAAGAACTGTCCTGCATTTTCCTTCTTCCCTTCCTTCTCTGCTGTGTGAAGGACAGAGAATCCAGCTTCTCCTCTTCCCTGTGTTGGGACTTCAAGGAAATGGAAAACATCCAGTTTGTTCACTCCCACTTCCATTTTGCATGGTCATTGATTTTGTGAATGCTTTAAACTAGATATGAAAAGGAAAAGCCTCTCCGATTTAGAGTGTTTTTCGAAGATGGACTATTCAAACAGAAGGTTTTTCTCAGCCTACTCATGTTACTGTTAGAATGACATATGCCAACCAAATTTGGGTTCCTTTTGTGCTAGGCACTCTACAGGTGTATACTGAGAGGTCACCAAGACATATCCTGATCTGATCAAGACAAAGGGTGCGGAAACAGAGACATATAAGGAGAAAAGTGTCATTAGCCCATTTTATGCTTAGTGATCTGAATCATATGAAATGAATGACTGATGCTGCAGATAGATAGGTTTGTGAATAATTTAACCTATGTGAAAAGAATGTGAAAAAAAGGGGCTATTGGCATGAGTAAGATTCCTCATCTGCCTGAGAATATGTATGATTGCCTCTCAAACATCCCAAGATCACACAGATAGTGTGCATCAAAGCCCTGCAATAAATTCAGATTTCTTTTATTCTAGTCAACCCCTATAAACGTTTACACTCTTCAGTATGAATGCTTCTATGGATTAAAACATGGAACGTATCTATTTAAGAGAATTTATATGGTTACGTATCTATGTTATCCATTATTACAGTTTCTGAATTATTTCAAGTTTAGACATACAATTTCTATTTTTAAATGACAGCATTGCGCTTTTCGTAGATGACGATAGCAATTATTCTTTTGCTAGCTTGGCTTTCTTTGCTTCTATGGCTCTGCAGAGAAAGACCTTGTGCATTAGTTAATCCTTGTTTTCTTTGTTGCTTTTTTTGCCTGGTGAGAACAAATGATACAACATAGATGTTGGTGGTAGGAGTATCTGTATCTTATTTTTGATTAGCTGCGTAATTCCAGTCCCTGTAAAGGGACCTTTCCTAGTTCCACTGTGCCAATGCCCTGACTCCTCATTGCTCTGGGTGACAGAAATCTACTGGTATTTCCTCCAAGATCTGTAGCAAATGACCAACATTCTGTGGAATGCTTTTGGGGAACACATTTTTGATCTGGCATTTCTTCTTTCAGTTCACTTGGCTTTCTTCTTATATTTCACTGCCAGATGTAGCAAAGAACACAGTCCCTAGCTTTTGCTTGTATTTTAACATGTAATTAAATACAGGTTGTGAACATAAGGGTATCAGAGAATAGAAATAAAGTTGGTTAGCATGCTGTATCTTACAGTATTTTTGACTCAATGTAGGCCAAAGCAGTACAGCAGAGGAAAGAACAATATAGATCGGAGTGAGAACGCTGCGTGTCGCCTCATTCTCTGTTTTACAGAAGAGAGGAGGCAGATTTTCTGTGTTGCAAGTTGTTGTGTTAAATTTGTCAGTGTCATGTTGGCTATCTTGGTACTCAGTCAGGAGAAATCAACTGGATTTTCCTTTCTGCTGAGAATGAATATCACAACATGAAATTGCTTTAATTGCTGTGACTGTTAATTATCATACCTCTCTATTCCACTGCACTGTTGAAGATTAATTCTGAGGTAAGTACCTGGATGCTATCTCATTGTTAGCTGAGCCCTGGCAAGTTTAATTGCAAAGAGATTTGGAGGGGGTTGTATGAGGGAAGCAGACACAAAAGCTGGAGAAGGGAATTCCCACTCCCCCAGAGGGGCTGGCTTTATGTAACAACTTTTATCATCTCTGAAATCTGTCCTTCCCTTGAGGTATAAATATAAATGCTGAGACTCAGGTTAGTTCTGCATAGACAATAATATTGGGGCAGATACCTGTGTTTAAGAAAGAAAGAAAAAAAAAAACCCCTGTTTTTCACTCCTTGAATCTATATTAAAAATTCTGTGGAGTCCCTGCCCAGGTGCTTCAGGCTGAGCTCATTTTACAAAGAAGAAAGGCTGCCTCAACAGAGGTAGCAGCCCCTTCCTTGGTGCCTGTGTCACCAGGAGAGAAATTCTGTCTTGTCTGTGTAAATAAATGCATAATATCATGGAAGAGAATGGGCTCTAGGCTCTTCTGAGTCAATAAAGTTGAGCCTTAATTCAGTACTGTGCAGAACTGGGCCTAATACTTAAGAAGTACTTAGCAAATTCACAACAGGCAAGTTATTCTCCATTTTGCCCGTTTACTCCTCCTTCCTGTTATGTTGTTATGAAAAACCCCAAGTTTACACTGGAATGTGTCCAGATCACTGAAAGCGCCAAGCTCATCTAAAACTCTGAGCGGAGTATTTTGATTAGAGAAGTTAAATTTCTGGAAAGTGCCATGATGCAGTACCACAGCGGTTACATTTGCTGGCTCTCCTTTGTGCTGGTGTAGGCAGCTGGGTGGGCTACAGCCTGTGTGCTTTATACACTGAAAACGTTTGCCTGGTGAATGAGCAATTCAAGTGGTAGGGGAATGATTTCTCCAGATATTTTCACATACAGGATTTGGACTACTTTATGTAAGAACCTGCTGAATTATCCTTGCTCAGACTAGAAATTCTGGATGCTTAAAAGGTTTTTGCATTATTATCTTTTTGTTTAAGGAATTTGCCTTAGAACATGTGACCTTTTAATGCGAAAAATAAACTCTTTGTTACATTTAAACACCTACAGAGGGAAAAAAAAAAGAAAATAGAATTCACTTCATTCAAAATTCACACTTGAGCCAATTAAAGTAATTTATTGCTCTCATATGACATATGATATGTAAAATCTGAGAATTTTAATATATAGCATATGTAGAACAATCTAGGCAAGGTAGAAAAATGTTTTAGTCTCTTGTATCACCTTCACTTTTTTATTTTCCAGGGGGCTAGACATCCTTCCTTGAGGGAATGTACTGGGGGTTTGGGTTTCATTGTTTTCCCTATGTAGTTTTTATATAAAGAGGTCAAATACCAGAGTGTGATTGGGCCTGGAGGGCAGTGGCTGAACCAAATGAAGTAGTAGCTACTGAATAAAACCTTTTGACAAGTGTGTAAATATAAAACCTGTTTCATAGTACAACTCAGAAGTGCTATTTTGAAGAGTGAGATAGTGGTAGCTGAAGCTTCATGTAACAATTTTGGTAGAATCTCTGCTGGGTCCTAATTTCTGTTTTCCAAAATAAAAGCTCAAGTATAAATAATGTTCAATGACATTTAGGATTCTAAATTGTCAAATGAATCTGCAGTGTAGGACTTTGGAGCTTAATTTTTTTTTTTGCAGATCTATTTCATCCCAATGACTGTCATGTTCCATTGCATAATGGTAAGCTGCAGGTGAGTTGTCCTATCTTTGTAGGTTAAAATCTAGGCTCAGGCTGTCTCATAGACTCATTCAATGTGGCAATAAGAGGAAAAAATAATCTTTCAATTGAAGTGAGATGGTTTTATTGCAACTATTTCTGTCTAATGCCTTTAGTAAGCTTTAGCAGGTTTCACATCCCGTGGTGACTGTTTGTCTCTCTCACATGTCTATGTAGAAGCTTAAAGCAGACCAAAGCTGTGTTGAGATATGCAATCTGTGGCTGACCAGTTCCATCTTGTCCACTGTTAGTAACATCCAGCCTCTTGCAAATGAAGATAAGAAAAGTCTTTTACAGACAGCAGGATTTTCCCTACTTCCCCTGCAAAATCTGCGTAGAGGGGAATGCCCATACATTTCCCTGTCTTTGAGCCAAACGGCGTCATGAGATGATGTTCGTAGTCTCATTATCTCAGAGGTTCCGCACAATGATATGATTCATGAAATGATGGAATGTCTTTTGAAAGCTCTGGAAAAAGGCTGACACCTCCCATTAAAACTGTCAGAACATAGCTGCTTGCTCTCTCTGAACCAGGAAACACTCACAAGGCTGGAGGCAGCATGATTCAGGCTGATGCGCCTGGGTCCAAGGCTCAGGGAGCAGCATCTGGGGAGACTTGATTGTCAGACTGGCTTCATATCTAGAAAACAGAAGAGCAGTGACTAAATATTTGAAATAATAGTGAATTTAGACACACACATTTCCCCATTGCATTCTCATTCTGCCGAAGATTCAAGCCGTTAAATGTGCCTCTTTCTAAGTCCTCAATCAATGAAGACTTTGAATTTCACCTCAGAGCACTGATGCTCAACCACTGTAGCCTAAATCTGACCTCAGCTGCTTGAGGTATTTCAGCCCAAGCTCTGTGTGCCCCAGTGTAGCACAGGGGGTCCAGAACTGGGATGTATCCTGTCATCTGCAATTTGTTACCCTACGTGGTTAGGGCAGGCTGTTTTCAAGAATAATGGGTGGTGGGATGTGTAACAAAGGGGAATGTTCTGTTGGTTTTTACAGGAGCAGCTTCGCAAGGAGGCCAGAAGCGAAATTTCACTCCTTCCTCTCTCTGTTAGCTACCATGTTCCTTCTCTCTGTTCCATCGTGGCACTGGTACTTCATATGCTCTTTGCTGTTGTAAGTTGCCGCTGCTGTTTCCTAGTTCACCTGAAGTCAGAGACACTGACTTCACTGGAGTCAGAGACATTATGAGACTGCCATTAGGATATGCAGCATATATAATGTCGGATTTTTTTATGGTGTCCCATCATTTTCCTACTTTCAACTCCCACCTAGAAAAAACACCTCAAAACAAAACAGCTTCTTCACTGGGAAGGTAGAGTAGCACTGGAGCAGGTTACACAGAGAGTCTGTGGAAGCTCCATTCTTTGAGGTTTTCAAGACTTGTCCCAGACAAGGCTGTGGCTGATCTGATCTAGTGCTGGCAATAGTCCAACATTGTTCAAGTCATAGGTTGGACCAAACACCTCCAGCGGTTCCTTCCAACCAACATTTCTATGATTTATCCCTCCTCTGCAGCCATGAGCTATAAAACCTTGGAGGGGCATGACCCAGTGTAAGGGATGGATTCAGTTCTTTCACGGTGGAGCTGTGCCTGCTGCTCGTGTAACATGCATGTCTATTCTTGCCTTGCAGTAAGATTACTCAAGTACATCTGCTGCTATGAGTATTTTTTATACATTTTGGTCACTTCATAAAATAGGGCAAAGGAGGGAGAGAAGAACATTTGTCTTATTACTTTGGGAGACTGAGCAGCTACGGAAAAGATGGACGGAGTGGAAACCCATGCTACATCAGAACATTTTGCAGATTCAAAGCATACATGCTCCTACGCATATCTGTTGCTTTTGTGCAAATTTGGATGGTGGCTAAGTGTAGCTTACCGTGCATATTGCCAAGAAGAGATGACGTATTGAAATAGGCACATATTTTCATTTTCCTGGCAAGACCTGGTTAAACCTACCACATCACTCATCACACTGGGAGAGAGCATACTTCCTTAATTAACCTGGAAATAACATCAGTGATGTGCCCAAAGGCATATCTGTGAGATCTCTCCCAAAATTCTGACAGAATATTTATGGGAGGATTCCTGGGATAATTCTCCCTTCTCTTTCAGAGTTTCCAAGAATGCCCTGTGGATAATGTTCAGTTATTTCTATATCTTACAAAAATACATCTGGAAAACCCATTTTTGAAAGTTAGAAAGCTTAATATTTTCATGAATTGCCCTAGGATATGGAACCTATGAATTTCTATCTCTTTTCATTTTACCAAAATTTTACTCTCATGCACTATGCAATAAATGTATAACCCTCTACCTATGTTCCAGAGCAACTATAAAGTTTTGTAAGGAAGTCTAGCTTATTAGAGGATTGTTCATTAAATTATGCTGCTTTATTGATGCTGAAGTTAGCTCTTTGCATTATTACTGAACACGTTTAACGCTTACTGCACCAAAAAAATAACTGCCTTCAGGTAGGGAAATATAATCTTTGTTCCCTTTGCCATCTTCTCCGTGGCTGTATACATTTTGAGAAGTTACAAGAGTTGACGAGGCAAACATTTTGGTAGTCTCATGTTACGCTACTGATTCTCTTAGAGATTTGAAATAATGCCTTGTAAAATGCAGAGTTTTGAAGAAAAATTTCACCAAATACCTGAGAAGTCAAACATTCTTGCAATCTTACTAATACCAGTAAGCAATTAGTATTTAGGAAAAGGTAGATGACAGCCATTTAAGCATACTATACCTTTATTCCCAATTGCACTAGTATGATTGATATATTTTTTAAAATAGCCTAATAGGCAGAGTTTCTAAACCTGGAGCATATTTTGTAATGTCTGTTTAACTTTACTGCAGAAAATGACAGGCCACTCATTTCTAGCTGCTGGAAAGCCAGCACAGGATCTTCAGTGTGCTGCCAACAAAGTTATTCCCTCAGCAGGTTACAAACAGGATGGCAGGTTACAAACAGGATGGCTGGTAGAGTATTTGAGCACTTTCAGGGAGAACCACTGGCAAAGATTAGACTTGTATGAGGAGATTATGTGTCTTTCCTGCTTGTGGAGCACAGGGGAAAAGTGACCAGAATTCCCGTGCCAAGGAGGAGAGACAGATAGGCTTGCTTCTAGCAGGAGAGACACTGATTTGGGCTTAAATATCTTTATTACAGTAGGATAAGCACTTGTTTGTGCTAGTCCATCAGGAAATAAGTGTTTGATTTGCTTTTTTGATTTCTACAACACTGAGCTCAGGTTTGCATGGAATTATTTATGAAGTCCACAAGATCTCATTCCTAACTCATAATGGACACCTCAGCAGCTACCACTGTATTTGCAAAATTAGGGTAATTTTTCTTAGGTACATTACTTCACACTAATGTCTACTGAATTTTATCTGCCATTTTAATGCATAGTCACTTCGTCTTATGAGCTCTTCCTGCGTTTCTTCAGAGACAGCCCTCATCTGTTATTTGGACCAAATAACTTAGAATTACCAACACACCATGCCACTTCACCTACTGGCAGAAATCCCCTGGTGACCTCCCTCTATTGTAAAAACTATTTTCTCCTACCCTCTCTTTTCAGTATTTCATCTCAGAATTCCTATTTGTTTCCAGGCTGCTTAATATTCTTGAGAGCCTGTGGTGAGAAACTTTATAGAGTACCTTTTGGAAATCCATGTGGATAGTATCACCTGGAGCTTTTTTGGTCATATACTTTCTGACACCCTCAAAGGTCTCCATAGGTTTGTGAGGTGCATGCTCCTTTATTAAAATGTGTGGTGACTCTTCCTCACTGTATTGTTTTGTTTCTGTGCTTGTGCAAGATTTTCTCCTCAAAAATTTTTGGTTTTTGTTTCTACTTATCACACTTGAACTGCCATAGTTTATAGTCTTTTATACATTCCTCATTTGGACATAACTTTTGCTGTTTGAATGATGTCTTCCTGCTGCTAAAATCTTCTTTACCCCGCTGTTCAGTGGCTTTTTGTCCTTCCATAGCCTTCTTTGAAAGATGGTGTGTTTTTTCTGTGCCTGTTAAGTGGCGTCTTTAAGTAGTCAATCTTCAGCCTGCCTGCAAGGATTTAACTCTTAGGTTCCTCCTTTAGCTTCTTTTTAAGAAGCTGTCTATGTATCTTTCTGAAGTTGATCCAGTTATGGTGGAATGTTTCTCCTCTAAGGACACAATATTTGTACTTTACAGCATTACAGTTGACATTACAGATACAGAACAGCTTCTGATTGTGACTTTTTGAAACAGGTCCCATGTGCTACTCCAAAGTTATATTAGTTTGATGTTATATTTTTATTCCGCTCCAACAGCTATTCCCTCTTATCCCATATATGATATTTTATCCATTTTTCTCTTTTCTGTTAGAGAGAATCACTGTATCACGTCTCCTCTCTCCACCACTTTTTTACCAGCTCCATTTTCTCTCACATATTGAACTAAGTTTTTTTGAAAGCATTTAGTCTCAGCTTGTGCATATCTTTGAAATTGCTTGCTTATGTTTGCAAAGAAGGACTACAGTTTAATTTTCCAGCTTTGTGAGTTGGTCTAATGAAAAAAATGTCCTTTTCCAACTTCACATCTAGTACTGATCAGTTTGATGGGCTTGCTGGTTCCTTGATACCGCTGTCTTATGACCTGCACAACGCCTAGAATAAATAAAGGAATTTTACGAAGAGATTTCTCTGAAATTGAGAAGAAAGTTCTTCAGATGCTTGTGAGGAGCTTTGCCAAAAAAAGGAATGCTGGTAAGCAAGTCGCTCTGGAGGATTTTTAAGGGTGATGAAGTTTTACACCTTAAACTGATTTGGAGACAGAAATGGAAAGAGACTGGTGTGGTGGTGATGGGTTAGGAAAGGAATTGAAATTGAAGCAAACAATTCACACTTCTGAGAAAGCAGAGTGCAATACAGGAAAAGTGACAGTCAACAAAAAGGTGGTTTTAGTTTCAATCTAAACCTATCAAGGTCAGATGCCAAAAGGTGGCAGTAACTGAGTCATGAAATGAAGACTGAGTGGATTAAATCTGTAGCTGTGCCTATGGACAGACAAGAAGGGCTGTGTCTTAAAGTCGTAAGGCAAAAAGACTCCATAGGGTATAAAGCCCATAGCCATTTTGCTGACTGTTGAAGGGGAATACAGGCACTTATTTTCTTCTGTTAACGTGAACTCCAGATTTTGGAGCAATAAAGCTATTTTACTTGTATGATGCCTTGTTGCTGACACCACTGGGACACCCACAGCATGTTGGGGAGCCAGTTACTCACTGCACGTGCCCTCAGCTCCCCGTGAAAATCCCATGCAAGGGATCACGCTGCACTGCAGCCTTGTCTGCTTGTCCTGCTGTCAGAGAGGGACTCACACACTAGCACTGTTCAGAACAGAAGGTATTAAAAAATTAGAACATTTTGCACAGTGTACAAAAGCAAAATGTCACTTTCATTTTTTTTAGATCATTTATGTCACTTTTAGTTTTTACATCATTACCATGAAGAGGCAGATGTGTAGACATTGTGGCTGGGCTATCATGTTCCTATAATATTTTCAAAGCTAAGCACTCACGTACTTTCTTCTTTCTTGCATGCTTTTTTTTTTTTTTGACTTCTCAAGTATTCCTATATTGTAAAAAGCCATATGTATCACTGATTTCTATTATTTTATGTCTCAATATATAAAGTATATATTCTTATTAACTAGAAACCTAATTTGTACAGAGAATATTAAGTAACTTAATTAAGCCATACAACAAACCTGTTTGTTTGATGGAAATATCCAGGAGGCACGTAAGATCCAGATTTTGATTTAATCAAAAGCTGATAATTATCGTCATGTCTGGGAAATGTACATTCAGAACTGAAAGCTGTAAGTAGAAACACAAAGTCTGCATAGCTTTATAATTTTCAAGGTACTAGGATAACTGGCTGTATAGTAACTAACCTCGCATTAGAAAAAATGATAAATTGTTCTTTTTGTCTGCTAGCAGCCAGTAGCTCTATATATTTGTCACCTAATATCCTTCATATGAAAATGTATTCTAATTTATTATGTATTAATATTCCAAAGATTACTAAGGAAAAGTCACTTATATTGTATGTCAGTCATCTGCCTATTTCACAGCATTAGAGTTTAGCTTCACTTGATGGCTAGACAGTATCTGGGTCTGCTCTTTGGCCTTGGCTTGTACCTCCTCTGCATGTACCCATGTCCAACTGACATTTTGCTACCTGCATTGTACATAACGTAGAGTTTTTATTTTAGGATGAATCAGAGATATGGATCTACCCCATGTAGGATCAAATACACAAAATTACACGTACTGTTCTATAGGTCACTGTTAGGATTTGGCTGCTTGACTTGGCTAAGGTAAACACCACTACAATTTAGCATTCAACATTTAACTGACCCTCTTGCAGAAGTGCTTTCTAATATAGCCTGTAATTATAAAGCTCATCTATTATTTTCTCCCCTCAAAACGCCTGCATGGGGAAGGATCTGTGATAAATGATGAAAAGCAAAAAAGGGCAGGAGAAGATTTCACTCTGTGGTGGAAGTTGAAAGCCTGCAGCAAGGGAGTACAGGAAGGTTTTAAAAAATCTTGTAATGTAGGCCGTTGAGTTCAGAATGGCTTTTGCCTGTGCTTCTGCCTCTACTGCAAAGCTTCTGTACCACGTTGGCCAATTTATTTAAACGAAACTTCTGTCACATCGATACTCGTTTCCTTGTTTTCCTCAGCCTTGACTTGAAACCTTGGGAACTGGTTTGCTGAGCACTCAGAGCTGAAACTGAAATCAATGGCAGCTGTGTTTTGCATAGAAAACATGCCATAGGAAGTCATGTGCTCTTGAAAAGTCAAATCTTAGATCAGACACACAAAATTAATGATACTTTTATTTTTAATCTTTGTGTGCCTTTGTTTATCTTTCTTATAGCAGGATGAAAACCTTTCCCATTATAGCTATTTTGTGAGCATGAAGGAGCTTGGTTTTGTGAAGCTTTCAGGTACCTCAGTGAGGGGTAACACAGAAAAGTTCACAAGGAAATTTAATCATTCTACCTCTTGAATTCATACAATAAATGACAGCCTACGGCTGTCCATTGAATGAGAACAAAACAGGATGGAGGAGCAGCATGCTAAATAAAGTTGACCTGCCTTATATAGGGAATGAGATGGCATCCTCTAGATTACCAAAAACATGGCCTCTCGGAGCTGCACAAATACCTCGCCGTTCATATACCATAGTGGGGGATAGGCAAGTATTTCACAAAATGCACAAAAAAGGTAAAGCCAATTGTGATGGGCTGACCCTGCCTGGACGCCAGGTGCCCACCAAAGCCGCTCTATCATCCCTTCCTCAGCTGGACAGGGGAGAGAAAATATAACGAAAGGCTCCTGGGTCGAGATAAGGACAGGGAGAGATCGTTCAGCAATTACAATCACAGGCAAAACAGACTTAACTTGGGGAAAATTACTTTAATTTATTACCTATCAAATTGGAGGAGGATAATGAAAAATAAGACCAAATCTTAAAATACCTTCCCCCCCTGCCCCTTCCTTCTTCCTGGGCTCAGCTTCACTCTCGATTTTCTCTACCTCCTCCTCCCTGAGCGGCACAGGGGGACAGGGAATGGGATTTGTGGTCAGTTTATTGCACATTGTCTCTGCCGCTCCTTCCTCCCCAGGGACAGGACTCCTCACACTCTGCCCTGCTCCAGCATGGGGTCCCTCCCATGGAGACAGTCCTCCATGAACATCTCCAACATGAGTCCTCCCCACGGGCTGCAGTTCTTCACAAACTGCTCCAGCCTGGGTCCCTTCCACGGGGTGCCATCCTTCAGGAACAGACTGCTCCAGCCTGGGTCTCCCGTGGGGTCACAAGTCCTTCCAGCAAACCTGCTCCAGCCTGGGCTCGTTTCTCTGTGGGTCCTGCAATGAATCTGCTCCAGCACAGGCTTCCCAGGGGGTCACAGTCTCCTTTGGGCATCCAGCTTCTCCAGTGTGGGGTCCTCCCTGGGCTGCAGGGGCACAGCCTGCCTCACCATGTTCTTCATCACAGGCTGCAGGGCAATCTCTGCTCCAGTGCCTGGAGCAGCAATTCTCCCTCCTTCTTCACTGACCCTGGTGTCTGCAGAGCTGTGTCCCTCACATATTTTCACTCCTCTCTTCAGCTGCAATTGCACAGGTTTTTTTTCTCCCTTCTTAACTATGTTACCCCAGAGGCGCTGACTGGTTCAGCCTTGGCCAGCACTGGGTCTGTCTTGGAGCCGGCTGGCACTGGCTCTATGAGACATAGGGGGAGCTTCCAGTAGCTTCTCACAGAAGCCACCCCTGTAGCCCCCCTGCTACCACAACCTTGCCATGCAAACCCAATGCACCCATATAAGCACAACATGAAAAGGAGGACACAGAAATGTGTGCTCTGATGACGTTTGATCAATTGGAGGTGTAAGCAGCACGGGTGCTGGGGGAGGACAAGCACATAAGAGGACCAACACATACAGGTGTTGTGTAACCGCGCTGAAGTAAGCGTCAGGCTGTCTCCTGTCATCGCCAGCCCTGATCCAGCCTCAAGCACTCTCTGAGGTATGAACCCTTCCCCACCAAGCCCAGAAACAGTATGTCAGATAAATATGCATTTTGGAGAGCGAGGTGAAACCGTTTATCGGCTTACCTCTCCTAAAAGTGGGAGTGGCACAGACTCAACTTTTTATCCTCAGCCAGTCAATTTATTTTACTAATTTAGCAGGAAATAAACCCAGCAAAAAATTGGATCATTTTCTGCTGAACAAGTGAGTTAAATGGGCTGATGAAATTATCTGACAAGTCTCATTAGTATGAGGGAAGGGGTGGAACTGCACTGCTGGAAAGTTAAGAAGGGACTAGCAAGGAAGGGTTAAGATTTATCTTTTTTTGGTGGAAAGTGAACAACTGGATCAGCTCAGCTTCATTTGATGAACTTTATATGAAAAACTGTGGAATCTAGTCTTGTAATAGTAAGATCCCTTTTCCATTTACCATGCAAAGCACAGATGCCTGTTGCTTCTCAGTGGCAGGCAAAGGCTGGACTACACACCCCTATGGGCTATGAATGCATGCGGCAGTGCCAGCCTTGCTATACCAAGGGCTGTGGAGGTTCAGCTGAGAATGCAGTCTTCAGAGACCATGGCTGGTAACATCTGAAAAGTTCTACCAACACACGTGAATTGTGATTTTGAGAGATTTCAAAGACTGAGATTTCAAAGACGAAGACATGAAGGTTGAGCGATACAGGTAATTTTTTAGGGGAGGGTGCAAGTGAAGGAGAGGGGTGGTGAGATGGGCTGTGGCAAAGGGAGAGCCTGGAGGAGGAGGAGGGTGGGAGAAGATGTGGTTTTGTTGTAAGAGGCAATGATGCAGAGCCAGATCAGGTCTACTAGGACTTACTACATCAGATGCTGTGCTGTGTGAATGCAGCTGTATTGTCTTCAGGGAGAAGCCAGATTTTGAGGCTATGCAGTCTCTTTAATGCAGCACAGAGCTAATAATGGTGGCTCAGAGCCAGCTGTTCCTGTAGCTATGAACTGAGAAGGTGCATTGCAGGGACTCCACAGGGTCGGCCTGGTCTCATAGCCCTGCGTCAGTGGAAGTGCCCACCCAAGCGAGCCCTGTCTCTTAGTGAGAGCACAGCTGTGGAGCAAAACAGCTGGCAGCATTGTAGGAAGTTTCACTGCAGACTAGACCATGTCTAGTTCCCAGGATTAAACACTTCGTTGTAGGTGGAGTGCATCGGGTACACTCATGGAGTTCATCTTTTGGTTTAACTTTGTGAGAAAGGAATGCAGTTCATGTCCTTGGAGACTGCTCAGTGATTTGAACCCAAGTACAATAAATGGGTGACTGGGAGAGTTGCTTTAAAAACATGCTCCTGCTTTGAACCAGAAACCTAATCTAAGCACACGCATGAGGATCAACCGATCTGGATCTAGTTTGTGCTTTGAAAGGCACCTGGGTGGCTTGACATGGCCTTGGCCACTCTGGGTCCATGGGGACCATTGCGTTCAATATGTCACGGGGACAATGCTGTCTCTCGGTGTTTTGGCCCTGGTTGTCTCGAGGGACCACAGTGCCGTGGCAGGATGGAGTGTTGCTGCTGAACGTTGCTGATATGCGTGGCCCTGGGAAGAGGGGTCTTCCCTGAATGGCAGCAGGCACGCTGCACCCAGATTTTCTGATTTCAACCCTGTCAGCTCAGGGCTGTGTTTTACCTCCCTGGGCCTAAGAGGATGAAAACTAACTCTTACACCTGCTCTTCCCGCAGCAGCTCCCTCAGTTTGTTTTGCACACATATTCATTGGCCAACAGGCCATACGAAAGGGCGGATAAATCTGCTTTGCGGCTGAGGTTTGATGTAAGTTGTTTCACATCGTCCTGTGAGCACGTTAAAAAATCAGCCAGCCATTCGGCACCTGTGCCCTGGCATGGCTTTGGCCCTTTCTTCTTGAACAGAATCACAGAATTACCAAGGTTGGAAAGGACTTTCAAGATCCAACCATTAATCCAGCGCCACCATGTTCCCTAAACCATGTCTTGAAGCACCGCATCCACACGTTTTTTGAACACTTCCAGAGATGGTGACTCCACCACCTCCCTGGGCAGCCTGTTCCAATGCCTGACCACCCTCTTGGTGAAGAAATTTTTCCTAATATCCAATCTAAACCTCTCCTGGCGCAACTTCTTCAACAGCTTCACCATTTTGAAGGAAATTCTGGGAAAACACAGGTAAAGCCCTCCCAGAACATTTGCCGTAGGTCATTGCGGACACTCTCTAGCAGGAAATCTACTCAACCTGTACTCCAGGGTCAAATTAGATTTTGGGCTTTGATGGAGTTGCCAGGGTTGCAAAAGTCCCTTTCCCCCAGCACTGCCTTGACGACCAGATTCAGCACCTGGGAGCCCCAGGGTCAGCCCCACGCGAGGGGTGGAAGCTGAGGGGCAGGAGGGGGCAGGGAAGGGCCCGCAGATGAGATCACTAGGCCCTGATGAGCCCAGGCTTCGGCCATTTCAGAGGGCAGAAGCCGGCATGGGGCGTGCTTGTGGCGACAGGTCAGTAAGGGGTTTTTGTCTTTGGTGTGCTGAGGGGAGGGGGGATAGCTGGTCATAATTTTGCTTTTTCTGCTGGAGAAAAAAAGCTGTTTCTGTCTTGTTTTGTTGTTTTGGGTTTTTTGTTTTTTTTTTTTTTAATATATAGACACTGATTTCATATAGGCAGGGAAAGGAGGGGTGAGCCTGAGGCTCAAATGTGCTGTTTCCATCGAGAGAACTCGTTTTTGAAACAGTGGTATCTGTAGTAGGTCTAGACTTGCTGGGACTTTAAATCTACGCTGTCTGGGTGGTAACGTTACACTTGCTCCCCTGTTTTTATTGTCTCTGAAGCCCAAAACGTTTGTATAGACTGTAAGCGTAGCCAGAGCCACCGCTTGGATGTAGAGAGGCAGATAGCGATACAAATAGTACCTCAACTCTGATGGGCAAAGGCCCAAAAGATAGTTAATGCCCATTCTGATGTGAGGTGGTTTGTAGTATAAAATCCAATGTGAAAATAGTAGAAAACAGTGATTATATTTTCAATACATGAAATTATTTAAAGGTATACATGCATCCCCAGGTGGTAGGGGTTCTGAATAAGCAAGTTGGTAACAAGATATTCTAGCCATAACAATAAAGTAACTAAGTGTGTTTGTACTTGGATAGTAAATGTAGGAAGCTGTTGTTTATAGCACAGAGCGGGTAAACTTGTGAAATTTGGTGAGGTCACTTCTATAGCATGTGTGTACACTGCTAGTAAGACCCCGCACAGACCTCCCAAAGAGCTGTAGCTGTGCGTCCTGAGGACCGTGTGTACAGCTCTACTCCAGGTACAGGTGTGTAGCTTGTAGCCTGTTTGCTTGTTAGTAGATGACATGGGTTGTCGTCTGATGCCAAGGTAAAGAAAAATAACCAGCCACGGGTTTTTAAAAAAATTTGTTAATTTTTTTTTCTAAGGTAATTGTTTGTCCCTTGCATACAAATAAACAGATTTACTGTCTCCCAGCATCTGGGTCATTTCAGCAAATGGGTCAATGACTGGAATGTGAAATTTTTTATTCTGCTTATAAAAGTGCCTGCTACACAAACTAGTTGATATGAGGTGGTAATATGCCAAGTAGGGCTTGTAATGTGCTCATGGACCTACTTTGCATTTTATTCTCAAAAGTTGTCTTTCTTGAGGGCTATCAAACTGGTATATAACATTAAGTTCTTAGATATATGATGAGTTCTTTTCTCCCAGTGTTAATTACTTCTGCTGTATAGTGGGGTTTAGTACCTTGCAGCAACCTATGATCACCAGAAGTTATCTGATATTGCAGTGTTCTTCCTGATGTGTTTTTTCTTTTCTTTTTCTTTTTTTTTTTAACTCACAGCTCTGTATTCCATTACACTAGTAGCCAGACTTTTTTGCCATCCTCTTGTGTTTCAATACTAACTTGGACTCCACTGAACATAGGACTATGTTTTTAAAAAGAGAATATGAGAGATTAAAGCAGCCCTGGTGTAAATAGGTGCTCTTAAAAGCATTGGCTCTCTTAAAATAACAATAATAATTTTAAAAATTTGTTGTTACATGAATGTAGCCTTCAGATTCTAAAAATAGATCCCTGCTTTAATTAGTATGGGGTACCATGCTGTGTTTTAGCCTCTGTGGATATAAGTACAGTAGGTGACAGCTTTAAACTAAACTAAAAATTTAGCCTAATAGTGGAATGCCTGAACTAACTTTAAACTAGCTGGTTTCAGAGCAAATAGCTGTAAATCCAGCAGCATGAAGCCAAAATATCACTCAGCTTTTCCCGTGGATTTTTCAGTCTCTTCTGTGTACTATATTTACATCATTTGCTTGTTGTTCCTAAAATGCAATACATAGTGAATGTGTGAAACGGGTGGGGAGGAGCATCACAGATTGACTGGAGGGGGCTGAGGTGGAGGAAGAAAATAAAATGTTTTAGAACATGTTGGTCAAGTATAATATAGAAGTAAATCAGTGATGGTAGCCAGCTTGTTGTTTTCCTATTTGTTTACAAATAGGGTTAGAGTTGTGCAAAACAATGTTAGTAGAACTTCACTGAAGATGAACATTATTCCTGAGATGTTGTTGGTAAATACCCTGAACGGAGAGGGGCAAAATTGATCTTTGGTGGTTGGAGAGGAGGATTTTGCAGCTTTCGAGACATGAAGTGATCAGGTCTCAAACTTGAACCTTGAAGTTCAGAAAATGTGGAAAGGTGCACGCAATGAGGTATATTAGTCAACAAATATGTCACAGAGTAAAACCAAGACTGTGACCTCTGGTGCTGTCTGTTTTGGTAAATGATGGAGTAGGCAGAAAAGTTCAGAGGCAAGGTTTCCCAAATCAAGTTGTAAATCTTAAGTTTTATTACTAGAAGTGACTGGTCTTTATATTGCAGATAGGTTGTATTTAATAACATAAGGAGAAAAATCTCAAGCTAATTTTTCACTTATTTTTTCATATGAATGTTACTTTAATAAGTTGACGTCCTTATAGGGCATTTTCTTATTAATGTGTTAATAATACACTTCTTGAGTGGTTGAAGGCATGAGACCAAAGGAAAACAAATACACTAATATCACAATGTTATATGCCCTGGAATGTTCTAACAATGTAGTATTTACTCCAGAGCTCAACCAAGCCACCTGGAGTTTATGTGTTTCTCCATCTGAGGACCATCAGCTCATTAGTGGCTGGCAGAAGTGTCCCATTGCTTATGTCCCTGCTGTAACCTTTCAGTGTGTTGGGAATGAGGATGCTGTCTTGCTTCCTGACACAATGCATTGAGTCATGACTAAATAAGGTTTATGCTGGAATGGAAAGATTTTATTCTACCATATGGATGTAGAAAAGGAGTGACTGAAATTTTTCAGGTTGTAGAGTTACTGCTGGTTTTATTACACTTTCTTGACTGTTCTGGGTTTTTTTTATAATTTGTGAAGCTATTTCTGAATAGATTGAATATTGGATGTTTGTACTAGATGCATTCAGGTTATAGGGAAAGAAGAAACAAATGCACCATCAGTTACAAACTTATTAACAAGGTGGTCCCACTTAGGGTAGCAGAGTTTTCAGCTTTTTAATCTCATGACCTTTCTTGAGACCCATGTGCAGATAGGAAATTAGTCACCCTGTTCCCCTTCAAGCTGCAGTAACAAGTGTGAATGTGTTCATCATGTAAATAGGGACTTCTCCGTGTAATGAGTTAGTATGGATGAGGGGCTCCAAACTCAAGAGGAACTGGTGTATGGTTCTGGCCAGAGTGTTTGAGTTGTGTAGTTGTGGCAGCGCTGCTACTTCTCCTACTTCACACGAGGGTGCAACTTTGCACCAGAACAGCAGTTCCCACACCTAGTCCCCCTTAATGTAGGAAGAGTCTTAAATGATCTTGATGACAGAAAATCAGCCCACTGCAGGGATACCTTGGCTAGATGCCAGGTGCCCACCAAAGCCACTCTATCACTTGCCCTCCTCAGTTGGACAGAGGAGAGAAAATACAACGAGAAGCTTGTGGGTTGGGATAAGGACAGGGAGAGATCAGTCAGCAGTAACTGTCATGGGCAAAACAGACTTGACTTGGGGAAATTAGTTTAATTTATTGCCAATCAAAATCAGAGTAGGATAATGAGAAATAAGACCAAATCTTAAAACACCTTCTTTCCACCCCTTCCTTCTTCTCAGACTCAACTTTGCTTATGATTTTCTCTACCTCCTCTTCCCTGAGCGGCACAGGGGGACAGGGAATGGGGTTTGTGGTCAGTTTATCGCACATTGTCTCTGCTTCTCCTTCTTCCTCGGGGGGGAACTTCTCATGCTCTTCCCATGGAGACAGTCCTCCATGAACTTCTCCAACATGAGTCCTTCCCACGGGCTGCAGTTCTTCACAAACTGCTCCAGCCTGGGTCCCTTCCACGGGGTGCCATCCTTCAGGAACAGGCTGCTCCAGCCTGGGTCTCCCGTGGGGTCACAAGTCCTTCCAGCAAACCTGCTCCAGCCTGGGCTCCTCTCTCCATGGGTCCTGCAATAAGCTTGCTCCAGCACGGGCTTCCCAGGGGGTCACAGTCTCCTTTGGGCATCCATCTTTTCTGGCATGGGGTCCTTCCTGGGCTGCAGGAGCACAGCCTGCCTCACCATGTTCTTCATCACAGGCTGCAGGGCAATCTCTGCTCCAGTGCCTGGAGCAGCAATTCCCCCTCCTTCTTCACTGACCTTGGTGTCTGCAGAGTTGTTTCCCTCACGAATTCTCACTCCTCTCTCTGCCCAAATGCCAAGTGCTTTTTTTTTTTCCTTTTCTTAACTACGTTATCCCAAAGGTGCTACCACTGTCCCTGATGGGCTTGGCCTTGGCCAGCGGCAGGTCTGTCTTGGAGGCAGCTGGCACTGGCTTTATCAGACACCGGGGAAGCTTCTAGCAGCTTCTTGCAGAAGCCAAACCTGCAACCCCCCCGCTACAAAAACCTTGCCACGCAAACCCAATATAATCCCCTACCTACAATGTAGGTCAATGTAGGTGTTTAATGAGATTAGTCAAGGCAGACTAAAAAAGCTCTCTGAGCTTTGCAATGCAATGTTCCATTGATGGATTCAATAAGACCTTGATTTATAGCCTTTCCTTATTGAGTTATTATCAATGTGTATGACCTAGCCTTTCCTTCTGAGAGAGTCAACGGTCTGATATATAGCCATTTTGTTAAAGGCACTCCATGCAAAATCTGGGAGATAGGTTCTTGAGCTGGTTTGCAAAATCTTGAATGTGAATCATGGTGTCGTTACACATTGATGATCTGTTGTGCATCAGCATTAAGTAATTATGATTTTGCTTTTTATGTTTTTTATTTTTAATTTAAAGCCTGTTTCTGGTTTGTCTGACATGTAATTCAGAATATGCAATTCCCATTTCCTTTGGTCCTTCAGTGTACTTCCCCCTTTCCCTCTTGGCTATTTGGGTAGGGTAGCTGGCAAGTGGTAAGCAACTGCTTTCCTTCATTTGGAGGGGGAAAGAACACAAAAGGAAACATCTGGATTTTGCGGAGAAAAGGTCTGCGATGGCATTTTACTTTAACTGTGTTTGTGAGTTGGCTCCTAACTCATTTTCTTGAATGTAGTTAAATGGAACGTAAATAATGTCAGGGTTTGCCCCTGGCTTATTACTGGTCTTACTGAGGGGAAATGGGACTTTTTAAAATTAAGGCAGTGCCTTATGGCTTATATGGCAAAGGCTTGTTCATCGAAAACCTCTGAGGACTCTGCAAATGTTAGTTATCCACATAAACTGGTTATAAGGGAAAACAATGGCAGAAAGTATATGAAACATTTATTCCTTTCAGATGAACATCAATAAAACTTGTTCCCTTCAAAACAATTTGGGGGGGATCACAATACAGGGAAAGGGAAAGACATTACCGCTTGTGAAGAGTGAGATTAAAGTAAGAATTTAGAATGAGAAGTTTATGCCCAGCATTGACCTGCATTGTTATGACTGAAAGTAGGATAAAATATTTCTATTTTGATGGAAAAAGGTATAGGCAAAGCTCTGTGCTTTTGGCTTGGAAACCTACTGGTGATACTTCAAAATGATCAAGGTGTTCATGTGGTGATAGGATGGGCTGGGCTTTCTCTCCATCTCCTGTTCCAGTGAACTGGAAGGAATGCGAGTGGAAAGCAATTTTAAAGCTTAGATTTAAAAGATATGTCAGTCCTGGATTGGGTGAATAACTGCAGCTGTCTTAAAGGCTTGCTTTTTTTTTAAAAAAAAGAATCTGGGGCAGCGAGGTCCAGATCTCTTCCTCTAGGTCTGCAGTTTTAATTAAGAGGTTGCAAAGCTTGTGAGTGCTACGTTTTGCATTCATAAGGTAGAAATTCCTTTTGGCATCTAGTGGTTGCAGTCCTCCATGTAAAGTCAGTATAGTACCATTCATAACACCTATGCGACAAGCCCTTAGATTACTCTCTGCACAGGACATTCCTGGTGTAGCTGTCTTGCACGCAGTCTGATGTGTGCCCTGGCTCATGATAAACATTTCTGGGGCAAAATAAAAGACTGATATTTAAAAAAATATCAAACACTCAAAAATTAGGAAAATCACTATAATTTTGTCTCCATTTACTTATCATTTGCATATGTGAACATGCAGGCTCATATAGTCTGTAGTTAACAGTAAACAGGCAGAATTCTTTGTAAAAATAGCCTGATATTTCCCCTGCTCCTGCCTGACCTCCCTCCCCTGCCCATACTCTGCGCCCATGTTAGTTATGCTTCTACCTTCCCCCGGCAAGAGGAGCTTACGTGGAGGTCACGCAGCCAGAAGTGGTCTGGAGGGCAGATGCCTGGTGGGGATGGCTACTGCACTATGGTGGTGCTAGCCGAGGGTGTGCTTCCCCAATGTGCCCGTCCCACCAGTTGCACTTCCCCAGCGTTCAGGAACAAAGGCCAAGCTGACGGGTATGGGGCAGAGCACTCATATCAACTACATTATGACTCCTGGCTTGCAATAATGATGATCCTGAATCTTATAATTTTCCTAAGAAAAACAAAAGTATGCTGCCTTTGTTCAACTCCATTCTCATAGCATTAAAGGTAGTAAAAATTATATCAAATAGTAATTAGCAAAAGATAAATAGTTTCTTTAATTAAAACTTTCAGAAACTCATGTCATTTGAACAGTATGGCATTCAGCATACTGCAAACTTTGCTAAGTTCCAATGACATTCTTTAACTTTCATGTCAGTCCAGCCTAAATCATATTTCAATCATGTTGTCCTCTGCTGAATTGTGAGTTATATCCTCAAAGACCTAAGAAAGTTTTAAATGTTTAAAAATCTAGAGCTATACCGCTCTCATGAGTAAAACTTTATTATGTGTCACTAGACTGAATTTGATATTGAGTCAGTTCGAGAGCTTTATTTTGCTATTTGGAATGACATAGATTTAATGTTAGAAGAGAGAAACTGTCAAAAATGAGAACATACAGGGTCAAGACAGCACTAATTAGAAAAGCTATGACATTTCCTAGATTCATGGAAAGGATTTGTATTTAATCCATTAATCAAAAGGTATGAATATCTCTCTCTTTTAAAATAATTTATTTTCTTTCAAAGGTGGGTGATGGGGAAGAAGGTATAATTATTTCCTATGGCTTCCTCTGAAAGCAAAGATCAAAATTTTTACTTACAGGCTGAAGTTTAATGGAACGAAGAGCTTCAGACAGTGGCACCCATATTTATTGGACATCTTCAGGGCATTGAGCCTTCTCGGTTCCAGTTGGCCTTTTTGTTTTACTCTGGGTTTCAGCATATCAAGTGTATAGGGTTCAGACGTTTTGTACTTTTTTTTTTTTTTTTTTTTTGTCTCCCCTACCATGTAGAAAGGGATTTTCATGGCTAGGGAAAGCAGTTTTTGCTGGAAACTTTTCTCATCCAAATAGAACTGGCGAGTGGCCAAAAATGTGCTGGTTCTTCTTTGGTTGTGAATTTTAATTTCCAGACAGCTCCTTTCAGTACTTGTTCACATAACCTTTGCTTCTCTCATCACTACTGTGAACAGATGATGCGAGCAGGTTCCCGGTGCCAAAGGTAACATCTACAGGCTCAGCTTCTGATCGCAGCCCCTCAGGTAGGTTACGTGGAGGCCTCTCCCCGTTGCTGGCCTTCTCGTCCCACCTGGGAGGTGGAGGCTAGCAGCAGCGTGGCCCACTGGGCACGCAGCTGGGCATGCAGCTTTGCCCACAGCTTTCAAAGTCCTCACTCATCTGTCTGCCTCATGGGCAGATGAAAGCCAGGCTACTCAGCATGCAGATGGTAATGCAGGTTGCCCTACAGTTGAAAAATGATAAGGAGATTTTTACTTGGTTGGCTAGAAACTTCTTTACCCTCTTGTGAATAATATATTTTTTTAAACTCATTGTCATTCATTCAACAACGTGAAATCTGCTCATTTTGAAGTATCAAGCGTTTTTCCCTAGCAACAAGATTTTTCCTGTAAATGACAGATTGGATGTAGGAACAGGGTGGGGCAGGGTGAAAATACATATTTCTTAAAATACTGTTCAATAACTATTGTCTTTACAGTCCTAATGTTAAAATCATACTACTGACTGTTTATTTTAAGTAAGGTTCCCTTACATGATAAGCAAATCTGACTTATAGAATTTGTTCTTAAATTGTCATATATAATATGAAGTTTTAAATATAAAAATAATTTATAGCTCACATCTCAATTCTGTATCACTATGCAGGAATAATTTGTGTAAAATGTTCCTTAATAAAAGGCGTGTACTTGAACATGGGCTCTCAAATCCACGGCACAGTACTTTAAAAAGCCTGTTTGCATTTTGTCTGTTTCTTTAAAGGGTTTCCGTATTGTCTCGGGCTCCCCTGGAAATGCAGTAAGGATTCGTATCACATCTCGGTTGCCATGGCAACAGCAGTCTTTCCCATAATGAGCTGCATCATCTGAACTGATGTCACAGCATCATGCAGCAGGTCATACAAGGCACCTCCTAGTATTGCATCTTACAGATGTGCCGTAAACATCAAAAGAGGATGATTTGAACAGGACATGGTAAGTGCAAAATGTTGTGCTGTTTTTAATTGGACCATTATTTTTTCTTGTTTTATGAGTTTTTCTTAATATAAGAATGTGTGGGTTTTTCCTTGTAAAAATCATTTTGAAGAAAGATGCTGCATGTCTAAATATTATTTTTCAGGCAGACAGGCTAAGACAAAGGCCTACAGAAAACACGTTCAGTCTGAATGTTTAGACTTGTCTTTGCATTTGTGATAATACCCTGAACATTTGAAGAGAACATATTTAAAATTCACAAACCAATTAAAGTTGCTACAGTCTGATTTGCTTAAATGGAAAGAATATCTGTTTTCAATTTTAATGCCATAAACATAGCTTGTTCCTTTCCCTGTCTATTTGTTTAAGCATTCCTAGGCTGTGTAGCTCTTCTTTTAACCTATTTTTTCCTGACAGCTTGAATATAACTTATTTACTTTCATTGGCCTTCCATAACATGATACTACAGAAAATACTTTGCAAACCGGTGCTGAATAAGCAACTGGAACGGTATTGATTTTAAACGTGTATCAGTACTGTCCTATTTCTGTTGGTATTCTTAAAAAAGCAAAACATTTATGATTGTCAAACAATAACCAGATAATTTGAAAGTACAGTAGCTTTTAGCTTTTCTACTGTCTGACTTTTTTCAATCTGTTTTTAAAATAGTACTATGAATTTAGTGAATTTTAGATCTATCTTTTACTGGAAGGAAAACAGTTTTTTTTTTTTTCCTACTGCAACTGCAGTAAAAGGTGTAGCTAAAGATTCAGGCAGTCTGAGGGGTTTTGCTATGAATAAAATAATAGGAATAATTATAAAGGCTTCCACTGCTATCATGGGAAGAAAAATACATTTCTTCTATATTTAGCAAGCTGGTTAATATCACGGCTATAATATTTAGCGATTCTTTACAATGCCCAGTGTTTGTTTATTTTATATTAAGGACTTGCTTCTGGAGGCCAGGCTAATTTTGCTTAACTTCAAGTTAATCTTGGTGGCTGGTATACAACAACATCAATTGTTTGATTTTGCATGTTTAAAAGCTTCAGTCTTTCAGTTGCTTGCTATTAGAAGAAAAGAAAAGACCAGACACATGTCATTTTAATTGATCAATATGTCCACTAGGAATTAGGGAGTGGTCTCTGGCTCTGTTCTCTCTGTGTAGTTTATATTTCAGAAGTGCAGCAAGAAAAAGTAGCAACCACTAATCTTGTAGTGATATCTGTATTTATCATGTTTTTTAATCCCTTATACTTGATAAAGTACGGAGTAGTAAATATAATGAGATCTGACTGCTCTTCTTAGGGATGGGTGTGATGGTCTTGTCTGGCACAAGCTGGAATGGAGCTCCTATATCTTAATTAGACAGTCTATACTGCACCTTATATGCATTTTCAGCATAGTCTGGGTACATTTGTTGGGGTGTTTTTCCTACTGTGAAACACAAAGCAGATGACTGTAAAGGAACATTAGAATGATGCTGCTTTATTTGTCATGCATTTTACAGTGTGAAAGTAGCAGTATCCTGCGCTTGCTGCGCTCTCATGAGGCAAACTCGGGAGGTATGAGTTAGCAAGAGGAAGGGAAGGAGGGCGGGACAGCTGACGTCTGGCTAGTGCCAGAGATGTGGAGAGAGCTGGCGAGCAATGCATTTAACTTGCAACTTTAGGAACCACCAAAGAACAATTAATAAGGTGTGAGCGTAAGGCTTGTTTAGTTGGAATATGATGCTTTTATTAATAACGTATTTTGTTATTTTGCAAGTGACCTGATTATCACCACGATTTCTCAGACTAGAGTTAAAAATGACGGGAAACATACCGGGGAAAGCCAACAGCTTTTGAGAGTATACATGGAGAAATGACCTGCTATAAAGCTGCCAGTGCATATTGTTTTTTTTCTAATAATAAGAATGCAAATCACGTTGTTTTTCAAACATAGTTCTTTTTAAAAGTTCCTGTTACTCTCTATTCCACGCCCTTGCAGCATTGTTTGCCCTGGGAAACACCCGCTAATAATGGAGCTGTGATGACACTACTTGTTTCTTGGTGATGACTCTAAGCTGCATGTCTTGATTGTAGATTACTTCCTGTTCATTTCCGTATGGGCCCAAGTGTTTCACTAAGGTCTCTATATGAGGATATGGAAGAGTATGGAGTGATGAAGAACAAGCATGATTGCCTAAGTCAGGGCATCACTGAACATAGACATGCTACGGATATAATACAATTTTGCTTGCCGTTGAGGCAGACTCATAATTGGTACAATTATGTGTGAGGCAGTGTTCAAGAGTAGGAAAACTGTGTTGCTTTCAGTTTTGTTCCACAGCTGGTTTTACTCATAGTTACCGAGGGCAAGATGTTTTGTAAATACGAGTATTCCTCTCCAAAGTAACTGAATATGGACACTTAATCTGAAGGCTAGATTACTTCTGTACATGCAGTTTCATACTGACGTGTAGTTGAAGATGGGCGTATACTAGTGAACTGAAAGGGTGTTACTGCTTAATCTTTGTTTTGCTGAAGGATTTTATTATGTCATTTAAATAGTTCCTACGTAGCTTAGTACTCAACATGGAGAGAAACAGAAGCTTGATTCCTCCCAAAACAGCTGTGGGAGCTGATGACAAAACCTGACTAGCAATGGAAGTTGGTACAATTTTAACACTTTCTTTGTGGTCTTTTTTGTTAGCATATGAGAATGCAAGACCTACTGAGAGGGAATCAGAGCATGTCCTCTATGGAAGGAAGCCTTTTTTCTTCTCTAAAGAGCAGTTGAGAGAGCCCTGTGTTCTAGACTTTATCTTCTGTATGTCATGTTGCAGTAGAACAGTGGTGGGTGGTGTCCCAACCTCCCCAACCCCTAGTGGCTCTGCAACAGGTCTGTGTCCAGGAACTCCTCCCTGGAAAGTAAAGTCAAAGGAGTCCTCTTTATCAGAAGTGCTCAGGCATTGGTTAGAACTGGTGGGATTTCCAAAATGGGGGTGAAATGTTTCCTTTAGAATAACTGAGGAATTAAAAATAATTTAAAAATCCTATGCCATGTCATAATTTATGGCTTGACATTTTTTTTGTGTGTGTGTGTCTGTGCTAAAGGGAGAGGTAGTCGGACAGATGTCTGAAGTTCCAGATTTGTATTTAAAATAAAGATTTTTGTGTATCAAAAGATACCATGTTCATCTCTTGAAATAGTGTATTTATTTTTTGTATTGTAAGTATGCTTATGCTATATAATGAAGCATCTGTATATTCTGTAATGAGACATTATACTGGTATTACTGGGATAAAATTAATGATGCATGAATTCAAAGATGACGTTAGGGGATCATCTTGCAACTACCTTATGCCTGAATACTAACATTTCTGTGGACTGGAGGGGGATAAGGTGCCCTTCCCTTTACCCTTTTGATGAAAACAGCCACTCATTAAAGCAGATTTCAGCTGCAGAAAGTAAAAGTTTGTTACCCCTGTCATGAGTCACCTGGGCTGGGCCAGGTCTCTTCTGCCACGGGAAAGGAGAAGCTGAGGTGGATGGAGAGCGAGGAGGAGACTCGATTGCCACTTGATGCAGTGGGGGAGCAGGATGTACAGGATGGAAGTGGCAATGAATAGGCAATCATACCTGGCATCACTATCGTGATCCAGAACTCTCCTGAAGAGGCAGCTGCCATCCTGGCATAGGGGAAGAAGAGACCTCAGCTACCTTTCTAACCCTAACAAGTTCTTGCTATAGCCTTTTTCTAATTTTTCAGTGCTTAAAGCCTCCCTGTCCCTTGTTTGCTGAGTGGGCACATATGCTCTTTAATCAGTTCTCTTGTACAAGGGCCCACGGAGTATTTTTTTTCTCATGTCTAGTTTTCTATGTAATATTTTCTACTGATTTTAAAATAAAGGCACCTAATACCACTTCACAGCCATCAAGTCAAACGTAAAAATGCGTAATATAAACCCCTTAACTGGCTTGGTATGGTCATAGTAGTTCTAAATACTCAAATAGTCATGATACATATATGTACACGTGTGTGTGTGTATATATTACATCAGAAGCATAATCATGAAAATCAGTCTTTAAGACTATCAAAATGTGCTTTCCTGAAGCAAAAGGTTTCTTATTTTTTAAAATGCCTTTAGAAAAGCTTTGCTTCATGAGGAAAAGGGGTGGGGAATAAGGAAAAAAAATCCAGATAGCTCCTCCCTTCCTGTTTCGTGGTTGAACTACAGGTTTCGAATATCTAGACTCTTGGGTACTTTGAATCCCAGCAAGGCTGACTCAGCTTTTCATTCCTCCAAGGTCAAAAAAATCAGCTCTGTGCAGTTTACAGTGTCTGGCACTTTCAGACAAGATGTTTAAAGCCAGGAATGCTCTCCGCTCTGTGTGAACTCTCAATTCTCATGGCACGTGTCAGATACAGGCTTGTCCTGGCAGCCTTGGCCAAAATGCTGTTGCCACCTGCTTCTTGTCCGGTATTTAATCCTGATGCCAGGCAAGGAGGGACTTTCTCTCAACTGGTGAATTAATGTCTTCTAAGGCACCTGGAAGTGGAGAAACGCAAGTGAAGCGTTCTCCAGCCTGGTGGATAATCACTGTGTCCTGCGGAGAGTAGCAACCTCAAAGTTAAGGGTGGAGGATGAGCAGTGTGAATTGTAATGATGCTTTCTTACCTTTGCTAGCGAAGTGGCTTCTGCAGCTGTTCGGAGCACCCAGGGCAAGTGATCCGCTCTCTGGATGACCGATTGTTTTGCAGGGTGAGGCAGTAAAAGGATGCTGTGCAAGGGGAACCGCAGGACCCTCTGTGTGGCAGTCACGCTTCTGTGAGGCTGAGGGCAGGCACAGAAAGGCCTGACCCCAAGTACTGCTGATGCACCGAGTCCAATTACTTTCTCATAGACACCAAGTACACTAAGCACATAGCCAAAATGTGCCCTCTCTCTTTGGCAAAAAGATCTTTCAAGTGATAGTGATTTCTGTGAGGAAATAGCTTGATGAAATATGGTACAGTGTCTTGTGGGAGCTGACACACTTAAGATGGCCTTTGTTAGTATTAGGCTGTACTAAAAGAAATCCTAGCTTTTAGGTGGGGAAGCACCCAACTGCAATATTCAGTTCCCTTTTCAGTCTGACTGTAAATCTCTTACTTTTGCATATGTTTTTTTTTTCTTTCAAGAGTTGCCCTGCACTGATTGTCTTTTAAGATGGAATTTTTTTATAGTCTCAGGATTAGAATGCAGAGATGAAGTTGCTTAATGAGCTGTCAAATAATAACATTATTATTTTATCAGCTTTGTGTGTGGCTAAATAAAGGAGGCATGTACACAAACACAAAACAAATTTAGGGGTTTTTTGTTCCTTTTTCTTTTCTCTGTGTCATTTTTGCAACTTTTTTTTCTGGACTAAAAGCTTGTAGCTGGGTCTCTACTTTAGTCTTAAAATGCATCCCACCTAACCTCCATAACACCTCCTTGCACACTATGCTAGACTTGCATTTCTTGTTTTCAGCTCCTGCTTAATTCTATCATATATCTATCTGTTCCTCTGTGTCTTACTTGCTCCTTCCAGCTTTCTGTTCCTGAATGTTATCCCTGTAATTGCTCTTTTCTACCAAGTTGTCATTCTTTTATTTAAAACCCTTTGAAAAAAATCGCATTTCCTCTGGACAGTCTCTAAAAAGTGGTTTATGAGAAGTTATATACAGAAAACTTGTGAGACTTCAATGTTATTACTATGTTTTAAAATAACAAAACAATTCAGATATCCCTACCAAAGTTTGGATAGGACCGTTACAGTGCTAGGGGCTGTACAAATACCTGAGAGATGGTGAAGTCTTTCCTTACTAGATTGCATTAATTTCCAGTTTAAATTGAGATGAGAAATTATTCCTCGCTTCTCCTAAATATCCCTCATAAAAGATAAGTAACATGCCCAAGTTTCTTAGAAAACCTTTGGCAGACCTAGGAGAAGTTGTTATTTTTCTTATTGCTTGCTCGTATAGTACTTCAAAAATAATATAATATCTTATTTGTCTTTGTGCTTTCCTGTTTGTGCTTGTATGTTTGTTTTCTGAGGTTGGTGGTTTTTTGTTCGTGGTGGTTGTACTGTATAAAGCTGAGCTCGCATTGGAGATTCATGAAATTTCAAGGAATTTAAGGCAAAAAATTATCGTTACCTACCCTACATTAGGCTGCAATTTAACACGATGAACTTGGGAATGTTCTAGTCTTTCAGAAGAGGAGGATCTGCTCACCAGCCTTTTTTAGACAAACCTTGACTGTATCAGGCTCATTAGGTAGGAAATTGGAAAGTAAGGATAAATGACTGGTTTGCATGACACAACAAAACTTTAGATGTTTGTAAGTGAGCCTACCAAGAAATAATGTTGAACCGGTGACTTGTATTGCATTTTTGCCCTTTCAATAAACATAATAAGATGTTACACAGGTATTTACTTGATAGAAGCTAATAGGACTCATACAGTGAATACAAACAAAAAGAAAGGAGCCAGATATTGTCAAGTCTGAGGGCTGTGTAAGATTGTTTTTAAGCTGATATTGCAAGATGAGACTTAGAGAAACTCAAATAAAATACTAGTTAGCAATGACAAAACTAATAAAAAGACTTTTTTTGACAGTTTTTGTAATGAAAAACTGCACTTCAGAGCTGAGTACTGTTGACAGAATAACTAGGGTCTATTGAAAATGTTTTCAGGTAAGGACATCTTTAAAGCTGTTGCATGTAGGTACTCCAGGCTCCTTACAATTGAAAACACTTGAAAAAGTGTGTTAGATCATGTTTAGAAGCAGCTTTTCCTGCTGCGGCAGCTAAATCCCTGGCCAGGGCAGTTCTGTACTAGCATGTATCCTTCCTGTACTTCAAGCTGCACTGCTAGTCTCCTAAAACATACCATATTTTGTTAGAAGCATAAATCAGATTTTGATTACTACAAAAAACCCCACCCAAAACTCAGAGCTTCAGCTAGAAAAGGCTGCTGTCAGATTTCAGCATGTCTAGTCTGTGTTGCTAAGGCAGTGACACAGCAGATATGTGAGTTGCCATTTTAAAGGTCAGTTATTAAAATATGCAGGCTATATTTTATAGATCCTTAATGTGTCATCTAGTCTTGTTCCTTCTCCAAACTTCATCATAGTATTTTATTAGGTCATTAACAATAACACCCCTGTTTAGTTTTTGATTACATTATGCACCGATACCTTGGAAAATAACTCGGGGATTTTTGGTTTTGTCTTTTTTTTTTTTTTTATCTGGAGAAGGTGGAGTCCAAATATGCCCTGTGCATGATGTAGGAACAGGCAGTGTATCAGCAACAAGGTTGATTGTTCTTTCAGAAGGAAACAAATTTAACTCTCCAAGTGCTTGGCACCTGTTTGCAATGCAGTAACTTTTTAAATTAAACCTTTAACTCATAGAGTCATAAATCTTTGGGTTGAAAGAGACTTTTCAAAGGTCATCTAGTCTCACCCCCCTGCAATGGGCAGGGACATCTTCAACTAGATCAGGTTGCTCAGAGCCCCATCCAACCTGACCTGGAATGTTTCCAGGGATGGAGCATCTACCACCTCTCTGGGCAACCTGTCCCAGTGTTTCAACACCCTCCCTGTGAAAAATTTCTTCCTTAGATCCAGTCTAAGTCTACCCCCATTTAGTTTAATTCCGTTGCCCCTTGTCCTATCACAACAGGCCCTGCTAAAAAGTCTGTCCGCATCTTTCTTAGAAGCCCCCTTTAAGTACTGGAAGGCTGCAATAAGGTCTCCCCAGAGCCTTCTCTTCTCCAGGCTGAACAATCCCAACTCTCTTGGGCTGTCCCCATAGGAGAGGTGTTCCATCCCTCTGATCATTTTTGTGGCCCTCCTGTGGACCTGCCTCAACAGTTCCATATCTTTCCTGTGCTGAGGGCTCCAGAGTTGGATGCAGGACTCCAGGTGGGGTCCCACCAGAGTGGAGCAGAGGAGCAAAATCACCTCCCTCGACCTGCTGGCCATGCTTCTTTGGATACAGCCCAGGATAGGGTTGCCCTTCTGGTCACCAAGCAGCCCCCCCAAGTCCTTCTCGGCAGGGCTGCTCTCAATCCCTTCATCCCCCAGCCTCTACTGATACTGGGGATTCCCCTGACCCAGATGGAGAATCCTGCAGTTGGCCTTGTTGAACCTCATGTGGTTCACACAGGCCCATTCCTTAAGCTTATCCAGGTCCCTCTGGATGGCATCCCATCCCTTGGGCATGTCAACTGCACCACTCAGTTTGGTGTCATCTGCAAACTTGCTGAGGGTGCACTTGATCCCACTAGGTCACTGATGAAGATATTAAAGTGTACTGGTCCCAGTATGGACCCCTGAGGGACACTGCTCATCACCAATCTCTATATGGGCATTGAGTCATTGACCACTACCCTCTGGATGCAACCATTCAACCAATTCCCCATCCACCCAAGAGTCCACCCGTTAAATCAATATCTCTCCAATGTAGAGAGAAGGCTGTTGTGGGGGAACGTGTCAAAGGCCTTACAGAAGTCCAGATAGATGACATTGGTAGCTCTTCGCTTGTCCACTTTTTTAGTCTGGATTTAGTCACTCCATCATAGAAGGCTGCTACGTTGGTCAGGCAGGACCTGCCCTTGGTGAAGCCATGCTAGCTGTCTCAAATCACTTCCTTGTCCTCCATGTGCCTTAGCATAGCTTCTAGCAGGATCAGTTCCAGGATCTGCCCAGGCACAGAGGTGAGGCTGATGGATCAGTAGTTCCCTTGTTACCTTTTTTAAAAATAAGGGCAATGTTTCCCTTTTTCCAGTCTCCAGGGACTTCACCTGACTGCCATGACTTTTCAAATATCATAGAGAGTGGTTTGGCAACTACATCAGCCAGTTCCCTCAGGACTCTGAGATTCATTTTGTCAGGTGCCATAGATTTGTGCATGTTCAGGTTCTTTAGGTGGTCTTGAACCTGATCTTCTCTTACAGAGGGAGGGACTTTGCTGCTCCAGTCCCCATCTTGCAGTCCATCCCCTCGAGAGGTGTGGGAAGAGAGATTGCCGGTGAAGACTGAGGCAAAGAGGTCATCGAGCACCTCAGCCTTCTCCTCATCCGTTGTTACCAGTCTGACACCCTTGCTCGTCAAGGAGGGTATGCTTTCTTCGACCTTCCCAAGGGGGTTATGCTTTCTAATATATATTATTTTATAGGAAAATACAATAAACAGAGAGACTTGATTTTGTATTTCTGTGATTTATGCAGAAAACTTCTTAATTATTTGTTTTGTACAGCTTCATTATACCATTTTGAATTGCATTGGAACTTCCGTTTCATTTGCTGCTCCCACCTATGTGTTCCCTTTTCTGTAGTTTAACTTGTAAAGTCACTTTGGTCAAGGGGGATAAATCCCCCCCACATCTCTGGTGTTGCTCTTTCTTATTGGGCAATATGGAGAAATGTTTGTCAGCATGTTGAGGGCCTGAATGGTGAGTTAGGTAGGACACTAGTATTGGATTAATATTTGTTTGAGGTAAAGATCTTAGGTGTTCTCCTTCCTGAACTTGTCATGAAAATGTACCAAAACTAGTATGAGGACTTCCTGGGTTTCAATTTTAATGTTAAGATGATACAGAATAAGAGCTGGACAGAGAAGTGATAAGCTACAAGAAAAGTAGCCTTGAGCAATGGCCTGCAATACTTGAATCAAGGAGTCCTGGAAACTGCTTCTGGTTCTGATACCAAATGTGCCCTTGCACATTGTCTCTGAACTTGTGCCTCTTGTTCATTGCCTGTGGAATGGACATAATGATACTGATCCCCTTTGTGAAGCGCTGTATGTAAGTGCTAGGTGACACTACTATCAATTTGACTTTACACAAAAATGCACATATATACAGGCAAGAGAGTAACAGATGCTGGACAGAATGGTGCAAAGGAACATTCCTGAATAAAAGACAGATGTGGGTGCTGAAAATAAAATGTAAAAATCTAATGGAAGGAGACTAGCTTTGGGATTTTTGTCCTGGGATAAAGGATTGTACAGTAGAAGACCTACCAAATGTACGGAGAACTTTGTGGTTTTGGTAACACAAAAATTACATTTATAAGTGGTGTATGCCAAACTGCTGAGCCTGCTTAATTGAAAATAAAAGCTTAATTCCACAATTAAGTTGGAAAAGACCAGGCAGATATCTCTACTGGCTGAGTCTAAGTGATTTCCATATAGACAGAGAGGCAGCAACACCTGGTCTGTAAAGCTTGAGGCAATATGTGCATGCCATTCTGCTGTAAAAGAAATTATTCCTTATTTGGGAAAGAAGGGGGACCCACCAGGCTTTTGCTTTATTTTCAAGGGCTCCATTCCACAGTTAGAGCTTGATAAGAATTATCCTCAAAATGCTGTTTTCTCAGTCATTGCTGATTCATTAAAACACCTATTGTTGTTCTTCATTAAACTTTTTTTGCCTAGTTTTTGTTCAGAGAACAAACAACCCAAAACATCTAGTGACTGATGGATCTACATTAAAATGAGATGCAAGATACACAAAACTAACATCTGTTCTGAATTAGGCAAACCCCTGGGTTCTGGAGATATTGCTCTTTCCAGTCTAACAAATACTTACTTATTTGTGGAAACCAGAAGAGCTGTAAGTGTCAAGGACAGCTAAGGCTGTATGTTTCCAGTTCATGTGCCAACAGCTCAGGGAAGAGGAGCATGGCAAGAAAGGCACCTTATGAGTGATGAAGAGTAAAAGTAGTCCCCACAGTTAACCTGTATTGTTTTCTGACTCCCAGTATAATTTAGAATCCACTTCAGTTTAGTCTTCGTTAGACCTATATACACGTAGCTTTGATTCCAGTATTCATCCTTTGAATTTTTTTAAAAAAATAATAAAAAAAAAAAATCTAAGGATGTATGTAGTATGTAAATAAAACAAGCTAGTATGCTAAACTCGGGACCTAAAACTAATGCTAGACATATTTGAATTCCAGCAGCATATTTTCTTGAACTTTCTTAAATGACGCATAATGTAAATTGTGTGTTTCTCTGTGTTCTTATTGGGTTAAATGTTGATGGCGTATTGGTGGGGTTTTTTGTATTATTCTTAGAATTTGACTAGTATCTCATGTTTTTATCTAATCCTTAATAAGTTCAGACTCTGGACAGCAATTACTTAATCAAATATATGAAGATAAAATAAGGTTCTGAGAAACATTCTTTGATTTGTCTGGTGCTTTCATTGGTATGGGAGAACCACAGGGAAGGCAGAGGTTGTAGAGAACCTCAACAAACCTTCAGTCTGTGGAATGGTATTTCCCCCCTCTACACTTGACTTGAAAATTACATGTTCTGAAAGTGAAGAAATTTGATAGCATTTGGAGCCAGGAAAAATATCAGTTTGGCAGGGCTCAGAATTTTTTTTTGTTTTTAGCGATATTTTTCTAGGCTGGAGAAGGCCTCGGGGATTATAATTAGCCTGTTTTGGGCTGATTAGTGTTGGGTACTTGAAGATCAACAAAATAACATATCCTGACAGCCTAGTGGAAGGAAGTCCAGCATTTCACCGCTCCCTGCAGGGAGCAGAGAAAAGAATCGTTTTGGTAGACTAAATCCTTTTATGAGAAAAAATGCTGCATGTATTGAATACTTAGAGGTGGTTATCTCCTGGGCCAGGATGCACAGTGCTTTATTCCAGCCCGTCAAAGCATTTTACTGAAAGTAAGGAAAGTATAATCTGTGCCATAAGACTCTGCTTAAGCCCTCCTCATCTTATTGATGGTTCATAACTGCTAGCTGTGCCATAAGCAAAATTTGTCTTTTTTTCTTAAAACCAAAAGCAGATATCTTTACATCTACAACTTAAACCACACACAGAAACATACGGATGATAAAAAGGCCAAATAGATCTTTTCTGCTGATCTATGTAGTTCTATGATCGGACAAATTGTAAACAAGCATTTTGGTTTTAATTACATAGATTTTAAATCTAACTTCATAAATGAGTGCATATTATTTGCTAAAATGGAAATACAAGTGTCTGCGTTCAACAAAGAGTAGAGAACGAATAATTAAATGGAATGTAGAATGTGTATATTGGAAATGGTTCAGATGTCCTCCTGAAAACTGTTTCAAGTAATCTTAAAAGATTTTTACACAGAGAACTAAAATACTCAGTAATATACTATAGCAACATGATTATTTTTGCAAACTAAACCTCAATGAATAGTTGCATTGTTTGTATTCAACAACCTTCAGACTTGGTTATGCTATCAGACATCATTTGCTACAGTTTGTTTGCAACATTTTAAGAACCTCTTCTAAGATACAACTTTAAAATATTAAAGAATTAAAGTTAGATTCAAATGGGATGAAACAGACCATACTTCAATAATAAACAAAATTCTTTTCAGTAAACCTTTAGAAGATCGGTAAAGATCAGCTTACCAGCCATTTGATACAAAATTTATGAATCTAGTGGCAACTCTGTGGTGCTGAGAGTAGAAAAAGGTCCAATAATGTTTCTCCATCATTATCAATCATACTGGGGCCTCGTATTACACTTTTTGGGTGGTAATGTGATACAAACAATTTCCTTTTCGAAGGGGAGGAAAAATACTGTTCTTTAAGATTGAAAAGATTAGAGGAATCGAAGTATGGGAGTGGGAGTGGAGGCTGGTATCTCAGTATTCACTTGACTAGCTCATCAAGTGTGTGCGCCAGGGACGTTAACTTGGACTCCAAGAAACAAATCTAGAACATATTGAAACACAGCAGGGGAAACTGGATTAAAAAAATGCATAAATAAAATGTGAGCTTCTGAGAGTGATTTTTTGTTTTGTTTTGTTTTTAAGTAAGAGTAAGGGAGCTAAAAGGGTATAATGGTACTTTAATGGCTCCC
>NW_010511094.1:22565-45213 GCF_000687285.1 Phaethon lepturus | reverse complement strand
TCCTGCTGCAGTGACAAGGAGGAAGACTGTCAGAGCTCCCCTGAGAGCAAGGCAGTACAGAGGTTGGGTGGAGCAAGGTCTGCAGCACAGCAGCAGCGGGTACAGTGCTGCTCAGAGTGGGCTTTAGTCTAGTTATTACCCATGATGATCATGTACGCTTATAAATTATACCTTGGAGCAGTCCAGAAACGTCAGCACAAAGTTATTCTTGAAGCTACCTTAACATTTCTTTCTTTTCACGATCACATCTCTGCTGCAGCTATTACAGGCATGCCACTGAAACTTGCCTCAGGAGGTGTTTAGTTCTTGTTCAGGTCTAATTCTGCTCCTACTGATTTCTCAAGTTTCCCTTCTAATATAAAGTATAAACTTGTGGGTCTTATTCAAGGCTTACAGCAGCCATTAATAAGCTTTAGGCTCAGTATCTTCCCATGTTGTGTGGGTTTTGTTTTGGTGTGCTGTTTTTTTTTTTTTCCCCTGGTTCTGTGATTTCCCAAGGAAAGCGTCATGTGGTAAATTGAATGAAGCCAAGCAGAATCCTTGGAAGCAGCAAAACAATTTGAAATGTGTCTGCCTCATTTGAGATTCAAAGGTTTAAGAAAGAACTGTGTGAGTGTAAAGGTTTGAGAATGATCCTGCTCCTCAGTTTCTTGCCAAATAATGAAAATGTTATTGTTATTGTCTGTGAAGTTCAGGCTGCTGTTAGAGTATTGAGGAGTTCTAAAGTATTTTTTGTGTGCTGGAAAGCTGATTAAGATCTGAGAACAAGGCAGGTGGGCTTTAGATTCATTTTTCAAGAAGCTAACATGAATTCTTTGCCTTCCTGAGTGGTGATAAAATATCTTACCAAATTTTAAGGGTTTTTTCCTGGCTGCAATTTTTGAAATATAGTATCAAGCTTTAAAAAGGTAAAGAAGCCAAAATTTTCAGGAATGCAATCAATGGAGATGTGTGGCTTTATTTTCTAAAAGGCCAAGTAAGATATCCATGACCTGAAAGTAAGATTAAAAAAATTAATTGATTTTTATGTGGGAAGGGCTAGACTGCTTCATATTGGCTTATAGTTTTGTTGGGTTTGTTTTGCTCTTGAAATGTGAAAAATTCCCAATAATGAATCTCAGAATAAAAGATGCTTGTTGTACAGGAACAAAGTTTCAAGTAGTGATTTCTTTGAACTAAAGCCCAATGGCAAACTTAAAACATGAATTTACAGGAATTATTTATGATAGCCCCAGGGAATGAAGAGCTATTTAATGAAAAAACAGGGATAATAGTGACAAAGTACACGGGCTGTAAGAACAATAGTTTTAAGATCAAAAACTCTATCTGCTAATGTAATTCAACCCAATTTTGGAAAAATCAACAGCAGGTACAGTAGATGCCAGTCTTTCTTGTAGATTCTAAAAACAATAAGCTGAGCATAGTACTGTGATCTGTTGTGGTATTAGTGTTATATTTCTATGGTTATTGCTGTTGTTAATGTTGTCAGAAAGAGAGACTTAGCATGTGAAGTCATGCACAGATGCAGACAAAAGTCCTGACTATCTCCTCTCCACCCCAAAACACATACAGTGTGAGTCTGAGAGCAGGCCTACAAAGGCATGTGGCAGATATGTGAGAAGGTATGTCAAGTGAGCTCCTACATCAGCTGGAACAGCCCTATTAGGTACTCCCTCCATCACTTACTGACAGGTCAGATTTTTTTTTTTTTTAAAGAAGTGATTCTTGTTTCTAGAAACATGTGGAGAGTGCTAAACGAGGGAATCAATAGTATCCCCTCAGGATATTTGGGCAGCCAGGGAAGGGGCTTGAGAGGAAAAAAGTACCTGCACAAGGAGGTACAGAGAAGCAGCTGAGAACAGCCCGGCTGGTGAGAGTCTGGAGAAAGCATTAGAGAAGGGGCACAGAGCAGGAGGAAAGAGTGTGGTAAGAGCTACCTCAAGCAAAAGAAGGCAGAAATTTGTGTTGCTACAGGCTGAATGGGTTTGCTGTGGGTTGTAACAAGCTGGGGGAGAATGAGGTAACAGCTGATACAAGCAGGCCAGTTAACTGCTGCTTAAAGACTCCACAGGCTCCTACTCCTATTCAGCTCCTGTCAAAATGACATGAACATTGCAAACTCCTCTGTGGCCACCTAATGTGTATGATGCACTATTTCTGGTGGTATTGGGAATAAGTCTATGAAGTTTAAAGTGCAATATGCAACAAAATATATCTAATGGCATTATCCAGTATGGTTACAGCATGCAGAAAATGAATCAGCAGCAATTTAAGAACATAATAATAAATTTAACTTTGGCTAAGCAAGCTCATTTTTTAAATCCTTGGGGACTCTGCAGGATGTTTTAATGGGTCTTTTGTGATGTGGATATTTCCTCAGTTTAAAAACTGGACTAAATAGGTTCATTTTGCATAACTTAGGAAGGAGCCTTCATACGGTAATGATTTTAGGTCACTGCTAAGCTAGACCAGATGTGGATGAATGGCTCAACAGTGAAATGCTGCATATCCCATTACAAAGCTTTTTAGACCTATATACTTACCCTCTTGGCAATAAGCTTGCAATTAATGAGTAAGTCCTTAATACATAGTTATATGTCAAAAAAGGCAATTATAGTTCCACCACAGTTCTCGACGATTTTGGGGAACATTTGAAAGCCAGTCACTGACAAAATAAATTGATGGAGCCATCTGTAATTAGGAATAAGTTAATTTGTGGATCATTGCCACCCAGAAAGATATTGTTTCCCTCTGTGTTGTAGAGGTTAACAGACAACCATACTGAAACCATAAACTACACCTATTTTCTGGATGAAAAGAAGGAAATGGTGTGGTGTACAAAGCTGCTACATAAAGAATGAACTTTCTGAAACATCAGCTGTAGTCTTTAAGATACGAACAGTTCTTGTCTAAAAAGAAGACATTGACTTGCAGAGATCCAAAAAAGTTAACTTTCCATTCTCTAAAATATCAAAAGTAACAAAATATAATTTATCAACCTTTCTTCTTGTTGCTATTTAATGTAGAATAGCATAGTTCGGTTGGAAGGGACCTACAATCATCACCTAGTCCAACTGCCTGACCACTTCAGGGCTGACCAAAAGTTAAAGCATGTCATTAAGGCATTATCCAAAGGCCTTTTAAACACTGACAGGCTTGGGGCACCGACCACCTCTCTAGGAAGCCTGTCGTAGTGACTGTCTGTAACGAAATGTTTCCTAATGTAAAGCCTGAACCTCCCCTGGTGCAGCTTTGAACCATTCTTGTGCGTCCTGTCACTGGATTCTAGGGAGAGGAGATCAGCACCTCCCTCGCCAATTCCCCTCCTCAGGAGGCTGTAGAGAGCAATGAGGTCACCCCTCAACCTCCTTTTCTCCAAATTAGACAAACGCAAAGTCCTTAGCCGCTCCTCGTAGTACGTGCCTTCCAGCCCTCTCGCCAGCTTTTTTGTCCTCCTCTGGATGCATTCGAATACCTTCACATCCTTTCTAAATGGTGGGGCCCAGCACCGCACACAACAGCGCTCAAGGCGAGGCCGCACCAAGGCTGCACAGGGCAGGATGCTCGCCTCTCTTGAGCGGCTGGTTACGCTGTGTTTGGTGCTCCCCGGGACGCGGTTTGCCCGCGGGGCTGCCAGGACATGCTGCTGACTGCCATCGAGCCCGCTGTCGACCAGCACCCCCGCATCCCTTTCTGCAGGGCTGCTCTCCAGCCGCTCCTCTCCCAATTTATACTTGTGTCCAGCGTTACCCAGCTTTATATTGTATTTTAATATAATGGTAGACATGAAATAGTTAAAATGATTGGGCTCAAATAGTGTTGAAAGCTTGGTTGTGTTTGGTGTCTAGTCCTTAGTTCTCTATTCTTAATTCACTTGTAGATGTCCTCTTTTTTTGTTTAGACAGGTGTTTTGCAGTCAGAAATGTTATGTGAACCCTTTGACAATGATGGATCTTCCAGTAATGTTATGGAGGTGTGCAGACAATTAACTAATGAAACCTTTATTGCATCTGTTTTCTCCGCCATTAATTTTACCTATATGTCAATGCTTTGTCAGAGATGAATAAAACAAAATTTAAGTAAACAGATAAGAATATAATTAAAATCCATCTTTCTGTAGAACCCTTATATCTTTACTTAAAAATATTTATCAGTGTATCTCTCTCTATCATGAAACAATAGATCTGCCCTGTATTTAATTCAGCATCAGTCCACATAGAAAAATCCTTTTTAAAGATATGTGCTGTGATTTTTAAAACAAAGAACTAGGGGGGAAGTATTTTTACTTTGCAATACCTGAAATATTAAATGTAAAGAATAGGCTACTTGCCTCTGCAAAACAACAAACTATTAATACAAATAGTTGTGTTACTTTCTGAAAGTCATACACCCTTCTGGCATGGAGATTAATCAGCATTGATTGAATTTTGCATCCTTTATTAAGAATTTGCTTCCCTGGACTATTATTAGATCACAATACCAAATGATAATTTGCTTAATAAATCCAAGCGTAGTAAAATTACATCTTTAAAACAGCAGTTGAGGACTTAAATTAAAATTTTGTCAGAAATGACATTTTCTGTGTGTGAAACTAAATGAGACTCACAATTTTGTATGTTTTTTATGTCTGAAGCATATAGGTTAGGCATACATTTTTCAGCAAATTTTGTAGACAAGCTTAATAGGCAAGAAATTTTCTTTTCTCTGGGAAATAATGCATTTTCTTCAACAGTTTGAAGACTGCTTATGGTTTTAAAAGTATCTAAGAGAACATGTACTGGCCTAGTACCTGAAGACTGGAATGAGACCCAGGAAATTTTTTTCAATGTATTTATGTGGGCCAGAATTTAGAGTTCGTTATGACTCCCAAGGCTAGAAAAATTGCTTGGAACAAGACTGAAAAAAACAGTTTGGTTCTCATAATTTAAATTTTTCTATGATGAGATTACTGCAGATTGTTTGTTAAAAGATATGTCGCATAACTAAATTATCATAGTGCATTTTACAGAATTTAATTTTTTCCTTTTGAAGGTAAAAGATGGAAGTGATTAATGATTCTTTCTTTGTTTTTCATGAAATTGATGGAAACAGATATTTCCATTGAATTTCCTGCCTTGATAAGTTTACTCTTAAGATTGTTTTAAAGGATATCTACTTTCCCATACATATGAAATCACTAAGAATGATTGCATTGCAAAGCATCATAAAAATTGTTGATCAAAGTAACAGGAAAATGAAAACAAGATGAATAATTTGTTTTGTAGAGCTTTTCCTTGTCTCAAAATTTTAAAACCTTTTAGATACTGATTCTAATAGATATTTTGAATGGTTCTAAAACTTCATCTACTTTATTCTGAGAAATGTAGGTACAAAGCTAACGTAGCATTTTGGAGCTGTTTTTTGGAACAGTCTTGCTCCCCTCTACGCTGACTTACAGTTAAAAGTTTACAAATAGATTTTAAAGAACACAAGCGAATAGTTTGCAATTCCAGTGATATTGTCTGACCTCCATGAGTGAGATTTCTGGTCAGCACTGAAAAGACTAAAAAATTGTGACAAGTCAAAGGTTAATGGATGATGGGATATTAACAACAACACAAAAGTAGCAAAAACTGTGTAACACTGGCCATGTATTTGCAACCCCTTTCACACACATTTTCTTATCTTTCAGAAAAAATTCTCCTTAATTGCATTAATTCAACATCATCTGTGGTTCTAGGAGTATAAAGTTTTCGGAATAAAGCATTTTCAGATATAAAAATAAATGTAGTAGTAAAGCTGGTACCCATTCCAGTTTCACTGACAGTTTCCTAAAGAAAAAATGTATTACATATAATAATAGGGTTAAAAGCTAAGTGACAGTTTGAAGTGCAGCTAAAAATACACAGCTTTGAAGTCTGCAGCTTTAATGTATAGCAAAAGATATTGGCCTTTTCAAGCTATTTGGTCTTCTCAAGCTATTCAGTCTTCGCAGAAGGAAAAAGAAGCATTCCTGCGGCTAATATGTGGATTAGCCTGAATGCTTCTTTGGCCCTCAAAACAATTTGCAATGTGAATTTTTGGGAGGTTTTGTCCTCTCTGTTTACTTCTTTTTGCATTTGGAAATTCTGAAGTGCTATGGGAACACATTCTTGCGGCGTTTCTGTCCTGACCCAAATAAAAAATGAAATACTAGAAAACATCATTACAGTTTTGGTGTCTGCTGCTATCTACTGCCTCTGTGAGATTCACTACTGTGATAACTTTAAGTCAATGAAACTAGTTACCTTAGGAAACATTGTGCTGACTACCGAGCATAAGAACGAGTGTTTCTAATTTTATGCACTCTTGTGGCTTAGATGAGACTGGTGTTCACTGAACTTCAATTCTGCTAAAATCTAAGTAGCAGACATAACTTCTGAATGAATGGAAGTTAACTAAAAGCGAAATGCTCTATTTTCATTTTCATAGACATTAACTTTCATTCAAAAGTGCCCTTGGTTTAATTCCATGAAGTAAGAAGTGATGGGTGTCGCTCAATGAATGAAGACTGGGACAAAATAAATTACAGTCTGGAATGAAAAACATTGCTAATTGAGCCAGAAGTCTAAATCTATAAGTCATCTAGCACTTGATAACTTTCATTACTCTCAGTGGAACTAGTGCAAGTTTAGGTGCATTGCTTTTTATGGAGGTTTTATAAAGGGTGAAATCCTTGAGGTAAATTGGAGAACTGGATCAGCAGGGATCATCATTTAATAGTTTGTTCATAAATTGTACAAATGTTGGGCTGTTGCAGCTGCTCCTGCAAAACTGATATGCTGACAACTCTGAACAGGCCCATATTCAAGCTTTGGCTAGTTAGAGCTTGGAAAATCTATATTGGATTGAAAATATGCTGCGTGTTTTAGCACATTTTTAAAAGATGCACATCAGTGACTATCAGGGTGTGAACAAGTAAAGTTACAGTAATGCCTAGCAGTTCCTAAAAACTGGAATGCATATATTAAATCTCTTTGCGAGAGTCCCAGGACATGTCTGGCATTGGCAATTCTATAATGAAATGCACTGTATAACAATGAATGAATTTGATAGCTTTGCACCATATAGCAAATTTGCACCATTGATATGAACGGCTCAGGCCCCTAAAGCAGTAATGCCACATTTGTGGAGTACTCTACTGGAGGCAATAGATTTATCTATCAACTGGCCTTATTACTAATCGAATAGGGCTGCTATTTGAGAAATCAAATTCACAAGCTTGAGAAACCCCTCACTGCATCCTGCTGTGTGGTAGGGATGATCACAGTGTGCACCTCACCTAGTTGTCTACAAGGAACTAAAGTAATGATGAAAGGGAATCTTGAAAACTAACGACTTCATGTGAATATTCACTGTGGAAAAACTTGCATTATCATAGGCATGACTGATAGAAGATTTATATGAAACCCTAATGTATGCATGTACATGTACATATGTGTACACAAACATATGTTACATAATGAGTCCTGGAATACTAAAAAAGCTTTCATTTATTTAAAAACCTTTGTTTGATGACTCAGTTCATCCTTATTTCAGGAGATCTCTTTCCATCTTCTCATAGAGGGGTGACAATTCTTCACTTCACCACCTGCAGTTTGGTCACTGGCAGATGGGAAATGGGTCAAACCCTCCCAGAAGCCATATGTTTGCTCCCAGTGGGGAGCTGAAGGAAGAAAGGATTGATTTAATCCTTATTACTGCAGAAGCAGCCGTGTGGAAGGTGGATTTCTCTTAGGACCTTAAAAAATTAATTCTAATTAAGGGAGAAAGTGAATTGGAAGTGCAATACAGTAGAATAACTCTGTGTATGTGCATTTCTATTTCATCGTGGTAGGTACTTTCTGCTGCTGCCTCTTTGCTGCCAAGCAGCTGCTTCAGCAGTGGCCTGGCTTGCTGTTCCCTCAGCTGCTATCAGCACTGCCTCTCCTCCTCCTCCTCTCCACGCTGAAATCATGGGCAATGTAGTTTGCTGCAACCCCCGGCAGCACCCGCTCAGCTGCAGACCAGCCCTGGCTGTTGTGCTGCTCTAGAAGCTGGTTCAACTCGTTGGCAGTTCTCTTTGTAGCTCCTGCAGCAACTCGCCTCTAGCCATTTCTCTTTTCTTAAAGGATTCTTCCTCCTTTTGCTGACACACACTCACTCCTTTGGACACGTCTTGTTTGGACTGGAGCAGAGTTTTGTGAAAAGCAGTGTAACAGCACTTTATCATTCTGTCTGGAGGCGGAGGAGAATTTTTTCCCCTTGATGTTACTGAGTCAGAGCAAAGAGGAAATGCTAGCTCTTTATTTACTTGAGGTATAGGCTTAGATTCTTAGCTGAGAAATTGCTGTAACCAGTTTAACCACACAACAGGATAAGAAGTGATAAACAGAAATTAGGAATGACTAATATGGTAGCAGGGCAGGGACCTTGCAGTAGCTGCAAATGATCTTAGCAGTAACTGAGGCATCAATTGCACTAGAATGTGGCCAAAGTGTCACATTCTGCAAGGTCCAGACTGGAAGAGGAAAGAGACTTTTCAGGCATTTCTTTTGAAGTGTTCTGTATTTTCTGATGACTTATACAGAGATTAAGCTCTAAGCAGTCTTATGAGTAATAAAAGCGTAAAAGAACCACGGATGAATCATTCTGTCATGTCCTGTCAACATTCGGTAGTTTTTCAGACCTTCAATACTGAGAAGATTTTAAAAAATTCCTGATTTGAATAGAGACATAGATGACAGTGGCCTTTATACATTGACTTTTTCTTAAAATTCCTCAGTGCTGGTGTTGATATCAGAAAGTGCACGTAGTGAAAGCATATATAAACATGTATGCCCGTACTTGTACATTCTGCCCTGCTTGTGCTAGTTGTTGCACATGGTGCTGCCAAACAGAATAATCTGCTGTTTCTGTGCTTACTTTTTCTCCTACCTTCAATTGTCTCTTGAATGTCTGGGAGGCACGAGTGGAAAACCATAATTCTTCAGTCTTTAATTTCAACAGCAAAATGAGATAACAGGAGCAGGATTTGCTTTACATTCTAATTTAACTCCTAATGTACCTACTGTTTCTTCCCTTGATGCAGTAATTAATGCTTTCTGATTTTTATCCCTGTCACAGTATTCTTCAAAAATTCTGAATCTGTCAGCAGAGTGGGTGCGGGCACCAGTCCCACATCTTCTTTGTCTTCACTTGTTCTTGGAGCTGTTATTTCTTCACTGCCTCTTCTTTCTCACCTAGATGTAGCTAGTGAGCAAGGGTCAAACTCTTCTTCATAAATCCATGTCATATTCCTTTGAATTTATAAGCCATAGCTTTTTCATGTGCATCCTCAAAAACTTTGGGGTTTTTTGGGGGGATGGGTATGGGGCTCAGAGGGGCATCCTGTGATAATTATCTGCTGTTGCTTGAAGTTCTTGTGGTGGAACTGCTGCATCCTGATGCCTCTCCAAAGTCGGAAGTCCTACTGATACTTACTTTACCAGATTCTCTAGACTGGGGGGGGGGGGGGCTAGTGGGCAGCCTGTCAGGAGGACGACTTGTTAGGTCAAGCTTTCTGTTGAAATGCTGTGTATGTAGAAATATGGCCGAATAGCCCAAGATGTAAAAATCAAGCCAGTGTAAGATGTTTCTAATGAGGAAGGGCAGAAAGAGGAAACAGGAGAATGTAGCTGAGCTGGAGGGAAATTCCTGTGAATGCACTGAAGGGCAGTCAACTCCTACACTTACATCCTCAGAGCTGAATCATTAACCTTTACTGAAGTAAACTGAGGTCGAATCTCTGTCTCAGACTGTTGGTTGACGTTTCCTAGGGTTTGCATCAGAGAGTTTTTGTTGGCTGGCAGAGAAGTTACAGATAAAACTTGTAAATACCATAATTAAATCACAGTGAAAATTTATTTTAGGAGTACTAGATGTGTTCTTTATCTCAGATTTTATTTCGTTTACTCTTCCTATTTCCCTCACTAATGCAGCTCTGTTCATAATAACATTTATAGGAGCATTGCTGTAGACCGGCCACTAGCACTTTAATCACTGCAATATATATGTATGTCTTGTACTAGTGTAGAAACCGAAGTCATGAAAATGCTGATGATGTACGTATATTTCTAGTCCTGTTTGATACCTACATGAACCATGATGGCAATCCCAGGGTGCTTTTTTTGTACTTAAAATATGCTGAAATTCCATAACATTCAAACTGCAGCTGGATACCACCCAGAGCAGTGATCTCTGATTCATCAAAAGAGGCAAGTGTTGAGAAACCATTGAACATGATTGTGTGTGCAGGCTTGGATTTGCAGCTAGAGCTGTAAGAATTGAGAAGCAAGTATATGTGAATATTATAATGGGATTGGAAGACTTAAAGCATCACCACTACTAAGACTAAGAAATGAGATCAGGGTAATTCTCCACTACCAGGACAAGTATCCAGGAGCATTCTAGTGGTAGGAGACCGATGCATGGTCTTTACTATATATTTAACTAGGAATACTGTTAGGACCAAAGCTCAGCTAAGAACAAGATTGAGTATGTTTCTCTTTCATCTTTGAACACAGAGACTTGAACCAGTTCTGCAAGGGGAGCAGATCAATGTAACTCTATTAACCTAGCTGGGTCTGAGGATCAACCTCAAGGGGCTTATGCTGTTTGTTTTGAGGTTATTCCTTTTCTTCCACTCCTAAGTCTTTTTTTTTTCCCCCTACATTTAGTTTGCAGGTTTGCAAAATTTGATATAAAGACTATTTAACTTTCCTTCATCCAGTGGCTATTTTGTGCTTGTAAAGAGTAGGAATAAGCAGGTCACAGCAAAATACTTAGGGTGTAGAAAGTATTGCAGCTATGTAAATTGTGCCCATTCAAGCAAAAATACAATCTACCTGCTAGACAAGTTAAGGTATTGTCCTTTATGAGAAATATGTCCTTTATTTACTTGTGCCTGGATGGTCACATAAAGATATAAATGCATTTATATGCAGGTGAAATTTTTTTGTATTTCTGTAAAGTGGTGTGCAAGACCTTGATGATCGTTTACCATTTGACATGAAGTTTTCCAGACGGATAGATGCTTTGGGCTGAATTTTCTTTGGATTTCTTTTGGGAGAGGGAGACAGTGTTCTTGAAAAATATGAGAGAAAATACAGATTTGCTAGTGTTAATTAAAAAAAGAGCAAAAAACCCCATCAGAATTTCTTTAAGGTGCTTTAGTATCTTTAAAATTCTTAAAAATTGTACTTAAAAAGCATACTGTAAAATAAGAACTATTAGCAGGAAGCTTATCCTCATGTCTTGCATGCTTTTTTCCTTCCACAGTCGGTCAGGCAATATGGTCTTGAAAAATCATTCTTCATGTGGGTGAGATTTACACTTGGTTTACTATGCATTGCTCTCTGAAGTTTCCAAAGGTAATTCTTGTACTCAGCATGAAAATGAGAGCAGAAACAGAGTTTTCCTCTGGTTTTGATGGTGTCTCTGCAGTTTTGCAAGCAGTGAAGAGGTAAAAGTGATCTACAGGTTCACAAAAGGTGCAAGGTTTCCCTGTCACAAAACAGTGTTCCAGCTTTAGGCTGCATGCATCTTGACAGAACATTTAATTTGCTAAAAATTTCTTTTTCTTTTGCAAGTATTTAACAGGTTCAAAATTATTTGTCAACTATAGAGTAAAAACTCTTTTATGACTAAAGATTGCTTAATTTCCCCAAAAGCACTTTAAACAGAAAAATACAGCCAAAATGAGTTTTACATGCTGTATTTCATTCTTTACCTCCAACAGATTTACAAATTCTGATCCATTAAATATTAGTTAAGCATGACACATGCAGATATTCTATGTACTCCTGCATAGCCTGAGCACCAACGTCAGTGCTGCAATAAAACTGATTATATAATGAGTGTTGCTGGAGTTGCTTTGAGGAGAGCAACTACTCTTGAGTAAGCTCCAGGAGTTTGAGCTAACTGTTTGTTGGACCTTAACTGTATCCCTTTTTCTTTACTTCCCATTATTAATGTGATAATCTCTCTGCATTTCTTTTGTGGACTTACAGTAACTTGTATATGGTACCTAGCTACAAATCCACTTTTGTTCTAGAAATTTTCCAAAACCGTGAAAGATAATCAGTAACTATTGACTTATTATACTTGATATGTTTTACCTTGTTTGAATATGATGTTAAAATAACCAAGCCACAGAAACAAGAAAGATAATCTTCTAGTATCAGTTTTTGGTAGATCTATAACCCCAGGGTAAATGATTTTCCACTTCTTCTCCCCCCAATAATTCTTAGTTATTTAAAAAAAAACAAACATGTCACATCATGTTATTGAAGCTTATGGATCTTTTACAGGTATGTGCATTTTTGAAAAATCTGTAAAGCATGGCCATGGAAGAGATGAGAAAGGGAGGACACTTCAAAACTGTAGTAATTTGGATTTTTAGTTTATATAGAGCTAATAACTGGAATATTAATATATTTAGAAAATTAAGGAGCCTATAAGAGTTTAGTTTCCTTGCCCATGATGTTGTCCAAAACAAATGGTAGCTAGTTTGGTTAATCATACTTACAGAAGTGGTCCCATTTTTTAGAATCCTGCTGTGACTAAGACAAGCCATAGAGATCTGGTCCCTTCTTTGTAATATTAAAGTGTATCAGAGAACTCCTTTGCCTACCAACTGTTATTTACCTAATTAACATTACCATGTAGTGTTCTAGTTCGAGTATGCATTACAGATGTCTTTCACCGAAGATGACCCCAAATCAGTTCATTCGTCTTGACTGGTCACTGCTCATTATGATGTTCATAGAAAGAGCCATCCTTATTATCCCTTTGAATTCAAGTTGCACTCTTGCAGGTTGCTTGTCTTTGGTCACATTTGACTCTGCTGTAAAGCACTGTGCACTCTTGCAGGTTGCTTGTCTTTGGTCACATTTGACTCTGCTGTAAAGCACTGGAACATAAATTATAAATATAAGGTGCAATTGCATCAAAGCATGCCTTATTAATGCCTGAGTGAAGCCAAACATTGCCCGTTTGGGGTTTTGTTTTTTCATTTGTCTTTGGTATGTCTACCATGTGTTGTGGTGGCATATCATCATCTCTCATCTGATAGGAGTGCATTTCAAAGGAAGTCAGCTGAGACTTTTAAGAGATTGTGTGTTTTTGAGAGCATGGTGTGCACAAAATTTACCAGCTATGCAAAGTCTCGTGTGTTTTCTCCTTAAACATTTACTGCAAACATAGACCAATGTCATGCTGGTTTTGTGTACATTTCAATGCACTTACAAAAAATTTTGTCAAAACTACGTTAGTCGATCTGTTAATCTAAATGAACAGATTTGTCTTTGTATTTTTACTTGGAAAGAAACAATTTGGCATCTTTTAATGTGCTTTATATGAACAAACATTAAGTGAATGCATGCAAGCATAGATGGCTCTCTTCTCCTTTTCCTTTCTTCGTGAAATGCCCCATCACTGTTATCACTTGTATAATCCTTACACAGCAGCAAGATGCACTGCAGAGCATGCTCCATTCTGATGGACTGTGGCCTCATGCTCAGCCTGTATTTCCATTTCTTCCATTAATTTAGAAAAAAACATATATATATATATTTTTAAGAGAACATTCCCTAATGCAGAAATATGAGGAACACACAAATTCTTACCTGGCCTTCACAGCTGGGTTAGAAGACCGAGGACCAACACCACATGTTATTACTTCTGAGACTTGTAGTTACAGGAAACAACTTCCAGCCATTTCCTCCCTGCTCCCTGCAGACTTCTGCCTGCAGGCAGCCTGTCCCTGAGTTAGTGAGGGTCATGGTAGAGCAGTTAAGGCTACTCTTCGCTGTGATTGTGATCTCTTTTCCTTCTCACTATGAAATCCTGATCCCTCCCAAACAGCGGCTACTATGGTTATCTGCAGCTTGAGACAGCTGACAGCTGGGTTTTTACCCTTATCAGAAGGGAGCTTTCTGAACAACGTCTGGCCCCGTTTCCAGGTTGCCTGCTATTACTGTTTCCTTTACAGATTTCCTGCAACAAATAACTGTCACCTTTGCTTCCATTGTGCCCTAGTCCATTCAGAATATCTCTCATGTAAACTGCTGTCCTTTGATTAGAAGTACATCAGCGTGTTACCTGCTGCAGGTTACAGCTGAAGCTGCAGGGCAATCCAGAGAGGTAACAAGCCCGGCAGTTGTCACAGTTTCTTGTTTTGAGGTGTAAAGGACCTATATTATTTTGCCTTGAGCCTTCTAGAAACTTCATTGTCTATGAGTAAATGGTCCAAGCTTTTAAAATCAGGGTGGGCAGTTTGTGTTTACAATGTGGACATTACGATTCTATTCAGAAAGAAAGATCTTTTTCTTCTACTGAAAACATCTGTATGATACACTACTCTTCTGTTTTGCCTTTGAGCTATTGCATTTTTACTGGTGTTTATGAAATGAGAAAAAAAGAGCATAGATCAAAATAAAAACACATCAGAGAAAATACTAGTAGAGAGTCTATACTGGTGGATACTCCTCTTGTAAACAAAAAGCCAGAGATTTTAAAACAAACCAATCCCTGGGCAGATACACGTAGTTATGCTACTTCTGCAGGATTAATGAGTCGCTAAGCAAGAAACGCTGACTGAGTAAAGATTACGAAACAGACCCTTTTATGGGGTCAGAGAACAGGCCAAAAAGGCAGTGCTTCAGTTCAGGAAGGCTGTTGTGACTTGAACAGATCCCCAGGCGCTGCCTGGATTATCTGTTCTGGGGACTGAAGATGCTTTCCAGTGTAAGGACTCGGAAATGCAAAGGTAGCTTAAAGTCACTTTTACTTCTTATTCCTCCTGACTTATGGATTCTTGTGTTTGTCTTGAGGACAGACAGCAGGTAGCTTCACCGTGTAATAGCCACATGAAGGCAGACAAAAACCAGTTACATTTGGTATTATTGTATTTGTTCAGATGTACCTAAAGTGGTATCCTTGGAGAGCTAGCTTATCTCACATTGTATTTCTATTACTTTTCAATCCTTACTTTTAAAAAAGCAACCACCCTTCACTCCACATTTGCATAAATCCTGCACAAGTAGCTTCTCTAAATGTAGGTGTATATTAGTTATGAAGAGCAGAAATAAAAGATCACAACCCCAAAACAGTCTACTCCCCAGACCATATCTCTGTGAATGTTTGTTTTTGTTTAGTTTTGTTTTTTTTCTGGGAACAACCTGGGAAAAAATCTAGGCCTAACTGCTTGAAAACAAGCTGACAGGAGTAACTGATATCTTTTAAAGGAGCAAGAGATTCCTTGGCAGGCATGTATTGGAGGGATAAGCTATAGCTGCATCTTCAGAAAAGATGTTGCATTCAGGATTTTTATTTTTCCTTGCTGTGGACCAATAAATATTCTCTTCTTAAGATCTTGTGAAATGTGCAATTGTTGCCTTAGCAGCATGCTCATAATTAGGGTTGTCATCTGATCATATGAACTTCTCAGTCATATTCACACCTGTCATGGGTTATTAAAAGATTTTTCTCACTTATGTCCTTGTCTGCCCATATTTAGAATGTACTCTTTCTTTTTACCCATTTCATAGCTAATCCTGAGAGTTTTTTGTTTGCTTCCCTACAAAGCAGGGTAAGTAGTGTGTGCAAAGAAATTCCTGCTTTAGTCCACACTTATCACCTGAAAGTATAAAGAGAAGTTTCTTCAAGTCAGATTGTAGCTTTGGAGCATTTGATTAAATAATAATCTGGACTTAAAAGAAGTGTTTAGATATGTATTTTTCACCCTCAGAGTTTCACATGTTGTGCAAGGTTTGGTAATGCTTAAGTGCAAGGCACACAGAGTTCTGGCAGATATCAGCATGGGTGAATGTAACATTAGATGTGTTTCGGAAAAGACAAAACATATCTACTTTTTTGAAAAGGGTAGTAGTAAAACTATGCAACATTTTACAGCATTATCAGGAGCAAGGAAAGGAGCAGGGCAGTATAGTTCAAGTTCAGTGTCACTTCTAAGGACTTCCTACCCTTTAGAATTAATAATCTCAAATTAAATTCCGGGCATGCGGAGGAATAGAATATATTTGATGGAGTCCATTATATTGAACAAGGAGCTTCTGCAACTAAAAAAACCTCCAAACCAACACCAGCTTGACATAAAGAAAGTTGTAATTTAAACACAGCCTCAAACTCCTTCCCCCATCTCAGAGTTAGATATCTGTCTCCTCAGAGACTCATGGCTTTGCATTCAATCAGAATTATTCTTCTGTCTTGGAGTAAGAGGTGATGACTTCACACCATGTGCATAAAGTCAGAGAGGAGGAATAAATAGCTGGAGTCAGTCTTCCAGGAAATGTCCTAAGCATGAAGCTATAAGGAGCGAGCTAAAAGATTTCATAATGCAATCTCCTCATTTTTGTTTAAGATATCAATTGCAACTTGAGAATGAAATACAAATCTTCAGAATCCTGTATGATCTGTTTAAACCTTTAGCTGGAGAGCTGTTTGTTCTTGTGTGTTCTATAGCTCAGAGTGTATTTAATTATTACAGCCAGCTCAAGAAGAGTAGTTCAGACTGCAAGCCTAGTAACTTAAAGGATAAGACATCTCTTGGGAAGCTGGAGATCTGGCTTCAAATGCCTTCTTCACTATGGGCATTTAAATTTGTCTGATTTCCTAAGAAAGCAACTTTAACTTTTCCAAACTCAAGCTTTGACTAAAATAGCCCTCAGATGGGTCTCTGCGCGTTTGGACATATTTTGACCACATGCACTGGAGCAGGTGCTCTATGGAGGACATTGGGGAATTTATGCATCCTGTTGGGGTCTAAGTAGGAGATGACCAGGAGTATTGTACAGATTTAGGTGGCTATATACATGCTCAGGAACAGGAATGTAGGTGCCTCAGAGATTTTACTGGATGCTAAGGATTTCAGATTCCTCTAGAGCTGGGTTAGTTTGATGATGCAAATTAACAGCCAGGTGTTAGAATTTGGCACCTGAATAAATATCCACCTCTAAACTAATGTATGGGAAGTACTTTGCTCTGAATCTTACAAACTTCCAAGGGATCTGGAATAGTTTTGGAAAACATTAATTATTGTGTGGTTTTCCTGTAACTTTGCAGTCTCAGGCAATCACAGTCTAGTCATCAAAATGCTATTACAGCCAAAAGCAAGTATGATAATCTCATTTTATTGTCTTATTGACCTATCATTTTTCCTCTATGTAGGTGATATCTAACTTCTTCTTGTCTCTGCTCGGGGACATGAACTGTTATAAGAACATAATATTTATAATGTGCTGTCCATATTAAAGTAAGACTGCATTGATATTCCATCTAGCATGACACATTATGACAGCTTAAAATGTCTTAACTTCTCTAAACTTACTGATGCTTCTGTATTTTGTTTTTTCTTCTGCATGTTATATCCAATAGCATTCATGAATGAGCATTTAAATATGTAGTGGGACATTGATCCCAAGCATTTTAGTGTAGAACACAGGTGGCATGATAATAAAAAATTGAAAGGAAACTGTCAAAACAGCAGAAGGTTAAAATACAAAGCGGAAGAATATATTACTATATAAAGACATTTAGATCTGATTTTGCCACAACAGGAGTTCCTGAAATAACTACATAAACAGTGGATTGCAGGTGAGAACATAAACCTTATCCTGTTTTAAAAAAAAAAACACCACCAAACAACCAAACCTGGCTGTCCTGACCCTCCATGCCCCTGCCCATGAACTTACTTTATACTGCAATGTAAACTTTTAACTCTTTGAGATAATGTGGGTGATGAGAACATATGAATGATGGAGTTGGTAGCTGACAGAACCCAGCCATGAATATAAGTTTAATATGACCTCTGATTTTCTAATACAACATATAATATATAAAAATAACTGCTAAAGAAATATATTGACTTTCGGGGGCGGGGGTTGCAATTTTTTTTCTGCTGTGTGCTACGTCAGTGAGCTTTTGAGTGACAGTTAAATTATTTTCCACTACTGCCATTGCTTGTTTTAGTCAGACTGTAGTATTTCTGTTTTCTCTAGGTTCTGTTATCAAGTATCATTGAGTCATTGTATTTTCTTAATAGCCAGAAATGGTTTGTTTGCCAAACTGAACAAAATTAGATCTTTGGCATCTATATTTTGCTTTACATATGTTATAGTTAATAATTTACATAGCAACACTTGCTCTAGAACTTTAATTTTTGGTTAGGGAAAACTTATTTGGTGAACTGTGGTCCAATGCATAAAAATACTTTGGCATAAAAATTTCACTCACACTTTTAAAAATTGGATTTTTTTAATCTTAATCTGATAAGCTTTACAAATAAAAGTTGAGTGCAAGTCAAAATTAATGGATAGATTTTAAACACAATGAAGTTCAGTCTTTGTACCTCTGTTTGTCTTTTTGAAAGACAGGGAACAGTGATGTTCTCAAACGTCTGATTCAAATTGCTGACATTGTTTCAAATATTCTGTAGTTCCATCTTTCCATGTACAATATCTTTGTTCTAATCATGAGCAAACAAGAATGTGATGTTCAAAACCAGGATAGTAATTTGGCCCTTACCTGTATGGAAATCTCATGCAAATGCCTGTTCTCTAGAATGTGAAGCAATGCTATCATTGGTAATACCTTCTGGGAAAGAGGAAAAAAACCAAGTGTTGATATCAGGCTTTAAAACAAAAAGAATAAAGCAGTAAGAGAAGTTGAGCTCCTTAGGTTCTCTTGTGTTGCATAGTATTAGAACCTTCTTTGGAACAAGTACAAAATAAAACAAAAATCCATTTAGGAAGTGAGTTGCCCCAAACTCATATCTTGGTTTATGCACATGAAATGTATGCTGCACTGTATGTTTTTGCTGATTGTGCTTGTCATTACTGTTATACAGAAAAAGGGAAGACCACAGTTAAGTGTTTATGATGGCAAAGAAAAATATTAGCAGTCTAGAGGAAGGATGAAAGACAAACTTTTGCTGTAGATCAAGGTACTGAACTGTGGAAATACTGGAAAAGGGCATGTCTGAGGTAGAGGGAAACAAAGAGAAAGGTAACCTGGACACAAGAACAAACACATGTATTCATATTTACACATTATAAAAGTGTACACATGTCTAGATGAATACATGAAAAGGAGACAGTCTAATTCATATTGTTAGTATATAATACAAAGTAGCTTATGCTGACGCTATTCACATGGCTTTTCTATCAGTTTAATCTCCAGATGCATGTTATGTAGAACTATAGCTTGGTAGTTTACAAATTACTATTTTGGATACACCTGGTTTTATATACTGATTTTGCAAAATTACCTTGATATATAAATTACATTACAAATCAAACTATGTAAGGTGAATAATGTACCTATCATATTATATCCTAAAGAATGGACCTTGTTCATACCAGTACAGAAAAATGGTTATTTTTTAGTATATGCAGTATCAATCTATCTGTAGTGAGATTTATAAGTACCAACTTCTGAATTAGTGCTTTCCCAATTTCCTTTTCAAACAAACTCTGTAGGAATAACACTCCAGGGGAGAATCTATAGATATCTGAGGTGTACACAGATGAGCAGGAATTACCTACCTGTCCAGATTTTTAAATTTTTTAACACTTTTTTTTAATGAATATAAATGTTAATTTTCAAGGCTGTTTGCAACATCTGTTTCTATGGGTTTATGCATTTTTTATTAATCTTCGCTTTACTAACAAGCTGCATATGCAGACCAGAACTATTGCATAGATTTTTAGTAAAGACTTTTTTTAAGCAAAACATTGGGTGGTTGCGGGGAAAGCAGTGATTAATAACTTTGTGGCCTTATGGGTGGTTTTTAGTTGAACATAGTAAAAATGGTTGCATTGTGCTGAAGAGGTATTATATGTCATGAACTTTAAAAGGTGCAAATGAGTTGATAAGGAGAACTTGTGTTAATGGCCCATAACATAAAGATGTAATAACAGTGATAGCTGAACAGCTGACAACTGTGTTTATGAAGAACCTTCAAAGAAAAGTGATACTAATGCTGTAGAAAAACCTAGCAAATCTGTTATGACTTTTCAAGGTAATGTGGGTTGGTGGAAAATTTAGGTTTTTGAAAGCAGAGTCTGCAGTAGGCATGCAATCTCAACTACCAGGGCTGCACAGCTGGAAGTGTGAAGAGTGCACCTCTGGAGTTAGGGAAGCCGGGTATAGGGTAGTAGTAGGTTTACACAGCCCTTGCCACATAGCTGTCCTCACTGGCAGCATTGTAGCTTGGGGTTTCAGCTTTGCATACAGTAACAATAGACTGCGAAAACTCCCACAGTGCCCTTACCAGCCCACCTGCTACCCAGGTTTGTATGGTACATATTATATACATAAATAATTATTTTTTCCTAACTTGGACTGGAGAAGAGTGTTGTGAAATGCAGTGTAACAATACTTGACTGTTCTGTCTGTTCTCTTCTACCTGAGGAGGTAGAGGATTTCCCCCCTTGTTGTTGCTGTGTTCTAGAGAAAATGCCGGAGCAGGGTTTCCAGCCTTTGGTCAGCTCCACCAGCTGCCTTCTGTCACCTTCCCTCCTAAAAGAACCTTGGACTTTGGGCTGCTGCTTTTGTGACTTTTTCAAGCAACTGGCAGTACGCTCCCCAAGAACCCCTCCAGGCATGATGTATCAGTTCACGAGATCGCGAGGTATGTGTGTGCAGCCTACTGTGTCACTGGGAAAATTCAGTTGCACGATAGGGCACACGTATGCACACCCAGGTACGTGACAGGAGTGCCTGGGGAAGGCTGTGGCTCCCTTCCCTCAGGAGGGTGAGCAGCTCTGCTATGAACAAGTGCAGACAACACGAGACGCAAAACTTTTGAGCTTGGAATGCAAAACGCATCAGGACTGTTTATACCTACTGCGAGCAGTCAGCCATTGACAGCTCCATATCACACATTACACAAACAAAAGTTGTGGTAATGGCAACTGATCTAAATTCTTACTGTTTAGCCATGTCAATGTTCTCTTGTTTGGTGTCAGCTCAGATCTTGTAGAGGTTGCGTGTACTTTTTCTCCAAGACAGGATCATGTTTTTTTCAAGGCTATGAGTCATGCTTTGCTGTTCTTTTACTCTGACGCTCAACAGAAAAGATCCAATGTGCAGTTTGTGGAGTGCAGAAGTGAAGGTATAAATCCCTCATTCTGAAATGGATTAAACTGAATCTATAGTATACATGATGGTTCTGGTTTGAGAACAATCACATGGCGTATCATAGTAGTTTTACTGGAACTGCAGGCAGACTTGCTGTTCCTAGAATTATATTTATATAAACAAGTCTGCAGCTCTTCAAAGATGGAGCAGGTCTGTGAGTCAGTGAATTTTCAACTGCGTCGATGTCAGATGAAAAACCATCTAGCAGAATGAAACCTTGAGTAATACAGACTGCAGCTATATACAAGATTGCTGTAATTATAGAATATATTGCAGTGCCTTTGAAATGATTATGAATGTAAATAGAGAATTTTCAGAGTCTGTTCAGGAATGTTATGAATTAAACAGAAGCATTCCATGAGCACGCCGTATATGGGGGCGGGGGGGAAGGAGAGAAAAAGAGAATATACATTAAGTATAATTGTAGAATTATTTATGGAATCATTGTTGAGGTTATGTTTTGTAAAGGTCAATACAAATAATTTTCCTCTCATTTTATAGACCTGTTTCTTCAATCTTAAAGAAAGAGGTGAAAAGAAGCGGAAGAGGTCTGTTTCCCTCCTTCTGCCAGGCTGTGTTTCCAGGGGATGTACAGATTAACTTCTTGACTCTCTGACTCTGCATTTCTGAAAGCAGAGATATTCTCTGCAATTTACAAAAATACCTCTTTTTAAAACTTATTTTCAGTATCAGAAACTTATATTACCAATAGGCTGAATCAAACCAGCATGATACACTGAGTAATGTAGCCTAAATGAAGGCACCGAGAAATAGGCTTGCTGCATTATCAATCATGTTACTTCATCAGCTCTACTTCAGGAAAGAGTATTTAAAGGCTGCCTTGAAGATCATACTTAATTGTCTCTTTTCTGAAGTTCTGGAAAAAAATAGTGTTTGGAAGATTATCGGACTATTTTATTTACTGGATCCAAGGAAAATTCTTAATCCAATTTTTTTTTTTTAATTGTTTGGCCACACTGGATTTTCTAACTGTAGAAATATAGAAAGATACAGAGACAGGAAAAAACATAAGAAAAAACCCATGTAAATACTAAAAAGTGTTTTCAATGTGAAGCTTCTTTCATTTTAATCTCTCTTCCCTTCAGAAATGTTTTGAAATGAAATTTTCTTTTTCTTACAAAAGAAAATACTTCAGAAATGCTAGCCGACGGTAAAATCCATTCTTTACAAAGCAGCATTTGTTTACTAATTAATCTCTTCACTTGCTGGGGGACAGGGTTTATAGCAATGAAATGGTGTTAGATATTCAGAAAAATAATGACAATAAACCAAGAATTCTTTAGAGCCAGATCAGGGGGAGTCAGATGCTTCTTTTCCTGGTAGTTCAGCAATCTTTACTATAGTGTTGTGAAATGTAGTACTGCCTAAGGGTCTGAATACTGACTACAGAAATCCTCGTTTCTCTTCCAGCAGTCTTCTCTGACAATTC